>NW_009920143.1:0-9445 GCF_000696875.1 Nestor notabilis | reverse complement strand
TCCCTGTCCCCGTGCCCATTTATGTCTGCCTATGCTTTGAGAAGGCTTTCTTTTAAATTATCAGGTCCCACAATGAATAACAGAAAAACTAGGACACAAGTGCAATTTCTTCTTTTCATAATAAATTAAAATTGGAGGAGATGCTAATGTTACAATATATTCTAATCAGGATTAGTTTAATTTATCAGATGTGGCAGGACAAAAAAGTTTAAAATGTACTGAAGAGTTTGCTCTCTATTGGCCATTAGGTCCCCAGTTCAGGAATTCTAAATAAAAGATAAAATGTATTTAAAGTAACTAATTTGCATACAAAGACGGTCATCTGTCAAGCTTATCCTTGTGAACTACAGAGGAACAGCAGGCCTCAAGAGAAATTTAAACTCTGTTATCTTAACTGCAAAAGTATTTCCAATAAGACAAACTAACTGTATACCTCAGAAATGCACATGCACACATGCAGTCTTACTCAGTGGCTTGCATAAATGTGCCCACACCACACTTTCAAACAGCAATGAAAAGAAAACTTTTGGGATACCCCTTCCAAATCCCTACTGTTTCAATTGCATAGCAGTTCTTCCCTTCTGAAAGTTATTGTGATAAAAAAAGCAAATATAAATGAAGATAGTAGGAACATTAATTGAGGTTACTGCTTCACAGCAATCCTATTTGTTGTGAAATTATATCTGAGAAATAAAACTTACTATTGAGTAGTATTTTTTGCGAAGCATACAGTTGGACTCTTTCCTACCTGGGGAAATCTGTGAAAAGAGGATAGAAGGGACTACTGTTTCAGCTAATGAATTTAAACTGTGTCAAAATAAAGTTGATTACTCATTTTTTCTGAAGAAAAGTTAGAAAATACAACTATATTCATGTTCAGACTGTATGGCGATCGAATGTTAATAAAGGTACCGCAGGAGCCTATTCTCTGTAGAATTTAAATAGTCAAATGCTTGATACTACCTAACATAAAAAACTAGCCTATGCTGCAATACTGGAAAAAAACTATCACAAAAAGACACTCCACCACCACAAGCCCACCAGACAAAGACTGTGTCTTCTGGTGGGCTTTGCTGCTTCACAGTCATCTTTGCTCTTTGCTCTGGGGATTCTTGACAATCTTAGTGAAGCACATACAGGAATTATTGCAAAGAGCTACAATAAGTACACTTTACAGCAGCCCCAATCACATTATAATACAAGTCTCTGCAAGTCTCATTTATGGTGATGTAAGTCACATATAGGAGAGATCAGAGCCAATTTCTGTGCACTGGAGTACCATGCTTTCTCAGGACTTGGCCTTTGTGGTAAACAAAATTACATTGTGAATGCTGACAGGCAGCTGATAATTGTCTGTATGGGAGTGAATGCAGGTGAATGTCTAAAACTGGACTTCTGCACTCTCAGGTGCAAGCCTGCTTTGCTAGATACAATCAGTGAGGTCTGGGTGTAATTCTGGTAGCAGCTGGACAAAACAAATGGGACACGTCCTGAATCCTCCAATTAATATAACGAGTGAAAGTGCCAGGAGCAAGCAGGGTTAGACTCAGTCTGGGAAGCAAAGTAACAAATAGTCACATAAATCCTTTCCAAGGCTGAAAAATCAGGAAAATTACCCATAATCTTCCATAGAAGGCCTTCTGAAATCAGAAAGTCTACTGCTGACTAAAAAAGGAAGGGAAAATGCAGAGATATCAGCACCAGTCTGAATAGTTAATCCAGAAATTTGGGCAAACATTGATAAGCTGACTACAACCAACAAGTTAGGAAGCAATGCCTTCTTAATATTGCCTCATGATGCTTAAAGGAATTAACTCACTAAAAATGAAATACTGGTACTGCCTCTGACTTAGTCTATCTTTTGTTTCTTTTGGATGCTTTCTTAAAGCTTAATCTGATCAGTTCTTCCAGATCAGAAATTCCTTGGGTAATTTACTGCTTGTTTAAAAAGTAGGTGCATATTTTTCACTGGGCTTTAGGAATCCACGTTTTGCCAAGGCTAATAATTCGGTTGTACTGCATGAATATGCAAGCAGACATTGTCACAGTGGTGAATACTGAGGTGGTGATATTCCTTCTCATTTTAATCTAGCTCATGCAATTTCACCATCATTGCCTTTAAGCACAAAGACAGTCAAAAGATAAGGAAAACCAAAAGCACCTCCCAGTTGTCATTTGACTGACAGAACCATACAACAGTTAGGGTCAGAAAGGATTTTAAGATCATCTAGTTCCAATCCCCCTGCCATGGGCAGGAGTTTTGGCATTTTTTGCTGATTATTCTTCATCAGTGGCACTTTGACACTTGAAATATTTAATATATCACCCGCAAAAGTACAAGATCAAAAGGAGGATTGTCAGTATGCAACAAGATATCTAACTGGTCTTTTAATCTACACAGACAACATAATTCTATAAGCAGTACCAGACCCTGGCATCACCCTTCTGCAAAAACTTCTGACAATAAGACTATTTAGTTTAAATTTATACACAAATAATTGATTTTAAGGATCACAGATTGGGTCATCTCATCATGACAACGGTTTTTTTGGAAAGAACAAGTTTTGCTGAAGATTTATTTTATAAATTTATTGAGGAATCCCCAACATTTGTGTGAGTTAACAGATTACAGAGTAAGAGTGTTTAAAAAAACTGGCCTGAGCATGCTCCAGGGCAGGGCAATGACAGTATAATATACTTACTGTCACTGAAAACATTTGACTAGGATGTTAATGACTTGAAACATTGTGTACTTAATTAGTCCCCTGGGTCTTCAGGCACTGGCTTTTGTCACTATGTCTGCAAGCTAGTGCACGAACAAAGTGAACTGAACAGTTCATTACGGCTCTGATTAACAGATTCTATACATAAACAAAGATTATGGCCCTGACAGATGACAAGTAAGCACAGACCCATCTTGTCATCTCCCAGGCTGCTCTCTTCTCCTTGGAGTTTTCCAACCAGCAGATTCTCCCTTCTGCATATTTTCAGCCTCCACAACAGCTGTGCCAAGTTTCTTTGACATCTCAACAATGTCAAGACAAATAATTTCCCAAAATACTTCTCATATATATCTATTTTTTTAGATATCTGATGTAGAGACGTCTGTAGGCTGCTATGTAAACACAGGGCGATAAAGCTGATGGGCAGGTAAGGATATATGTCTAACTACATTACTTGGCTGTCTTCTTGCTATGGATTTGCTGTGCGTATAAAGATTTTGGTTTTGTTCTTCCACTGACTGATACATGCTTTATTCATTAAAATTAATAAAAGTAGATCAAAAGTAGGTATGTATGCAGTTGCATATGCAGACAGGTCAATAAAAATGCTGAATATTGTTACGATTATTATTAACCTTTAACCTATTTTCAGAGTCCTAACTATCCCACTACATTTGACTTCTTCCTGTGCATGTTTTTACAAGCCACAGGAGAATACAGCTTTTCTATTTGTTGATAAAATCAAAAGGTTTGCCCAGCTCCCTGGCTTCCCTTTACAAACAGTGTTATTTCTGGTAACTTTCCAACAAATGGCATAAAAAGATCTCTGTAAAAACTGACATCAAAGTATTGACTTCATCGAGGTTCTCTGATTTCTGTTTAAATCACATTGTGCTTACCAACAAAGAGAGAAAGTTCATAACAGCTGCTCCCACAGACACACCACTTTCTCTCTATAGAGACTTCACAGTCATGTATACTGTATAGAAGAGCAACAGAAGCTCTGTGGGTCTGTGCAAGGCTTTTGCTGACCTATTTGTGCTCTGTGAGCTTCCAAGGGTGAAAACAACTATACAACATCAAACGTTTTTTGCAGATGTATTACACAAATTACATTATACATATAAATTAGGCCATATAATTTAGACACTGAATTCAGTATTAGCTGTATTGGTCCTGAGAGACCAACAGGATTAAACAAAGCCAATGCAAAAGACAAACAATAAATTAAAGAACAAATGGGAAATGTTCTATGGAGGTAGAAGATAGCAGGTTTGTAACCTTTTATCAGAACAAGCATTCTGCTTCCAGGCTGAACAATTTATTGCTGTGGTCCCACTAGGAAAATCTTGATTTTGAATTATAGTAAGATGAAAATACTATTCAGAGACTGCCTAATGTAAAAAACAATGGGACAAGTCATATCACAAAAGAGGAGAATTTCAGAATGTATTTAGTAAATGAAAAATCAATTAAGCCAACATTCTTTCTAAGCATTTGTCTAGTCTTTGAAAAGATTAAACTTTTCTTTGTTTTTAATTCATACTTATGCCTGGATGTGATTAATAGAGCTGAAGAAAGGAGAAGAAATCCACAAAGTGCAGTAATCTTACGTCAAATACTGAAACCTATTGTTTTAAACCAAACATTACAGAATGTCAGCTCCATCAGCTTTTGGGGTGTTAAGCTTCTCAGAACTATTTGTCTTTGGTCTGCCAGTTGGTGGCTGATAGGCCCCAAATCCTCTTTTCTCAAGCTGGCTAAAATAAAAGTTTTAAAATACAAATTCATTTTCCTCTCAAACCCTCAAATGTTCATGAAGAATATTGCCAAAAAGAAAATTTAAAAATACTTTTCTTGATGGGTGTTAAATATGACTATTACTAAGTCTTCCCTTCTCTGGGAATCCATTCAAACAGCCTTTCATTCTGCCACAGGGCAATGTATAAAGATACCTCAGATCCTAAAAAGGATGATTACAAACTGCCTGTGACCAAGCTTCTTGCTGCTCTGAGTTTTCACTCTTCAAGAACCATTAGGGAGCAACAGAGTTGTGTGTTATTGGCTCATTTTTCACATTATTTGGGAGCATCCAAGTCCAGCTCTTTTGAAGAACAGCTCAGCCTCTCAAGGACTGTAGCAAACACAGCCTGAGGGATTGTTGTACTGAAAAACTAGCACACCCTCAGCTTCCCAGTGAGTTCCTCAAAGCCTTGAGGTGTTTTAGATTCCAGCCTCGACCTTCTGATATGCGGTGGCAATTGGCTCATTTTTCACATTATTTGGGAGCATCCAAGTCCAGCTCTTTTGAAGAACAGCTCAGCCTCTCAAGGACTGTAGCAAACACAGCCTGAGGGATTGTTGTACTGAAAAACTAGCACACCCTCAGCTTCCCAGTGAGTTCCTCAAAGCCTTGAGGTGTTTTAGATTCCAGCCTCGACCTTCTGATATGCGGTGGCAAGGGGACTTTTTTTGCAGGAAACATCTCTTGTCCTTTGGAATCTGTGCCAAGGGGGAAGCTTAACCACCTCTCAGTTAAAATATTTTTCAATATTTTGCTGTTTTCGAAAGGGCTCTATTTGGGGTTAGAGGGTTAGAAGGAAGAAAAAATGTTACCACATCACTAAACAGTAATTCATCGTTTATAACCTTAAAAAAGGATCAGGGAACGTTTTTTTCTCTTTTTCCCTGGGGTTGAAGGATGGTGACAGGTTTACTGTAGCTTCTATTATTATACTCCACCATCCACCCCAGAGGGGAACAAAGTCAATTCTATTCATTGTTTTCTTTCCTAATTTTGCCTTTTCCCTTAAAGTGCAAATTAAACTATTCAAAGGTTGAATATAATGAGGTCTTATTCTCTGCTACCTGAAGGACATAATCACCACTTCTTGCAAGTCTTTCACTGACCAAGGTTTTGTTGCTATGGTGACTTCTGCTACCATTTGCTTTGGTGTTTACAGTATGACAGTGTGTCAAAAGCTTTTTTAGAAAAAAAAAAAAAAGCCAACAAAAAATCCACCCATTCTCCCACATTCCTAAAGGAGGTTTCTATTAATCTCTATCTCCCCAACCCCGCCAACCCCTGTTTTATGGGCAACTTTTAAAGATGGAAAATGCTGGTTTGGGTTCCATAATAACCCATCTATAGCAGAAAAAAGCTGTTTCAGGTTGACAAAACATGAGCATCTTCATACACATTCCAGCCATTTCTATCAGGTTTTTGCTAATGCAGATCCAGCCTCTTCCAGGGCATAGGTGTATATGGTAGCAGCAAGGACCTGCAAATCCTGAGGGGCTGGCACAGCAAAGAAAGGCAGGCATGTTTACTCTTAAAAAGGAAAATAAGAGAATGAAAAGAGCTTCTTTAGGGAGAGGGTGTTTGAATAATCCAGACATGGGCACCATGAGTCCATCTGTGTTGCGAATATGGCTGTTTACTGATTGGGAGACATGGGTCTGATGGTGGTTTTGACAGTAGTGTGGTGGCTCAGGACCATCTTTTGGTTTCTCCTGGATACAGCAAGTGCCACGAGGCCTCTCAGTGTAACAATTTTGATAATAACAGTGGGGGTTTTCCCTGAAAAAAAACTAGTCATAGTTGTGCAATATGAAGGGTAGAAACAGTTATATTGGTGCACTATTAACATCTACCAGAAAAACCTTTTTGTTTTCTGATCTGACATAACTGATAGGACATGCAGGAAGGATAGTAAATATGTTTTGCAGAAAAAAATCAGAAGAAAGCATATACCACTGAGCAGTCAGGACATTTTCTTAGATGTGCCTCAGCTCTGCAGAAGACCAGGCTACGGGCTTCCCCTTTCAGGCAGGTCCACCCCGGCTGCCCAAGCTCCAGCATGGCAGGACCACAGTGGCCTCTCGGCTACAGCAGCAGCCATCCGCCTGGAGCTATGGATGGCTCTTGAATCGCTCTTGCCTGGACATTGGCTCTGCTGATCCTAACCCAAGCTGTGGCTTCAGCCTGTCCCCAGGGAGGTCCCTACACCTCAATCACTGTCCTACTTGTTCCCCCTCAAAATCACTTCTGCTGGGGCAGTGTACAATGTTGTGCTGTGCAAAGCCTATTCCACCTCCAATTGCTGTAGCTACTCAGACCAATTGCCCTAAAAGCAGCTCTTCAGCCCAGCAAATCTTTCTGATTATTTTTTTTCCCCCAAGTTACGTGTCAAAAGTCAGTAGCCACTTTAGAGACAGGGTGAGAAAAAAAAGCTAGAACAAAGTCCAGATCTTCACAGGCAAGATTCAAATTGCCTCCAGACTTTTTGCTGAACTGATCAGAGTTGCCGCTGCATCTTCTCTGTCTTATGGACTTCTCGTGGATGGGGCTTGTGGCTGCTTGTACAGACACATGAGAGTACCAGGGCACAGAAACTACCTTGATTCTTGGGCATAACAGCCAGCACACTACGTAGAGGTTGTTGATTTTTCTTCCTTAAAAAAAGACACTGATTGTGTTACTGGGAAGTTATTTCCATGTCTAAGGGAATTTTAGATGATCCTGTACCAAGTCAGTGAGTACCTCTAAGCAGGAGAACTTCTAATCTACTCCTGCTACAGACAAAAAAATCACCATGCAGTGCCTGTTTGCACAGATTTTACTAAAGAAAGTCCAAACTGATCCTTATACTCCTAACGAAAAAAAAAAAAAACCCACAACATTCTGTTCTAGAAAATCTGATGGAGAGTTATTAAATGTTTTCACAGATTTCAAAGTGACTAATGAAGTAATAGGAAACAAAGGATTAGAGAACAGATTATTCTCAGAGAGGGGAGAGGTTAATGAAGAGTTCAGACACCAAGGCACCCTGCATTAAAATATTTATTAATAACTTGATGGAGAAAATGAGAAGCAAGTGGGCAGACTGCAGGAAAAAGTAAGGTGGTTTCACTTGAGAGGCCACAGAGGAAAGTAAAAAAAATAAATAAATATGTTTTTGCAGTGATTATACTGAAGGATTTAATATTGTTGAGGAATATAATGGAAATTGATGAATCCCACCGTTTGAACTACCAAATCACATGAATTTTGAGGTTTTGTCCTTTTGGAAATTGCTTCTAGTTTATTACATTACTGAAGTACTCTATAGACATGATCATATAACATTGTTCAGGTTAAATAATATAACATACCGCTATCTCCTGCAGCTTCCCATTGTCCACTGACCTGACAGCCAGGATTGCTGCATGGACTACTTCTGCTCCTGTAATGATTTCATCAGGAACAGATATCTATCTATCTATCTGGACGCTTCTGGTAGCTATGCTGTCCATGCAGGGGCAATGATTAGTGCCAGACGGATGGTGACAAGAAGCTGAGGAGAAGTAATATTTTTTGCCAGAACAGTTATATGTGAAATGGGATACCTCATCACACCCTAGCCAGCAAATTCTACTCAACAGTTCTATGGCAGGAAGGAGACTATGTGGGGATGTCTGTTCAGGATCCACATATAGTGCTGCACTGGCACTATAGGGACCCCATCTGATCACACATCTGTTGTTCTCACCTTCAGTGCAGCACTGTGACTGCCCAGCTATTCTGAATTGCTACTATTTTAAACTCACCCATTTTTTTTTTTTTTGATGAAACAAACACAGACTGCAAAATAGGAGAAGTCCCTTTATCAGATATTACTACATTCAAAAGACCTAAATGTTAATACAGGTCCCAAATATTTATCTGAAAGGCTGAAGGCACTAGTGAGGTATGGAGTGTTGGTTGCAACTCCTCATTTATGGATTCTCATAGCATGGTGAGGCAGATCTGATACAGAATGAAATCAAATTATAAACAAATAATCACAAAGTGACATCTTCCAGAAGCTGCACTCCCTATCCAGCCTTACCAAGAAATAAAAGTTCTGAGATAATACTTTATAAAACTTAAACATCTTTTCTAAAACACTGGCGTTAGTCCATCCCAAAACAGTCTTATGTTTTCGCAAGAAGTCACTGAACTGGAGTTTGTACTATTGTATATTTATGTTTTATGATTAATTTTCACTTAAAGCTTTTAAACTACCTCTGTTTATATAAGGTTTATCAGGAGAATACTCCCAGAAGTTGAAATTTATGAGTTCATGGTTTGAGTATTAGAGCTCTAGAGAGTAATCCAAGGTATTTTGTGGGTAATTTGTTATAAGTGATTATGCAACTGAGCTCAGATGTTGAAATGAAGATTAAATGCTTATAGGATTTCAACTAAGGTCTTGGCTCCTAAAGTTAATAATCTACAAGGCTATGCAGACATTAAGGAGAGCAAGAATCTGTCTTCTGAAGAAAGCACTGTATTTAAAATACTTGCTTTCAAAAGAGGCTTTATTCTCTTTGCCATTGTGACTTTCAAATCATGATCCTTAGAACAACCTGAGAATCCACAGAGATTTTTAAGGAAGCTGAAAATGGTAACTATAAAAGTGGTTTATACATTGCAGTAAATTTGCCCTACTGAGCCTGCTATTGTATTTTTTAGGATTTCACAGATCAATAAAGATAGAAAATCAGTGGTTCAGCGAAAGAACCTTAAATAAACAGAACAAATAGAAAACAAGAAAGAAAATAAATCAAAAAGTTCCACACATTCCCTCTTTCAATTCCCTCAATTCAACTTACCATGCATTACCCCAAAAGTATTTTTTAGGGGCAGGTCTAGTAAATAAAATAACTGCACTAATAATATATAATAATATATAAAATAA
>NW_009920142.1:5242-25495 GCF_000696875.1 Nestor notabilis | reverse complement strand
AAGCTGCCGGCTGGGCTTGAACCACGACAAGACCTTATCACTCTCTATAACTATCTAGGAGGCTAAAAGAGCTGTAGAAAACTTGGGAGGGGGCAGAGGGAAGTAAGAAATAAATCTTACAGCTGCACATTTTCTGGATGTAATTTTATGAGTTCGTGAGAAAGCTTAAATGCTCCAGCACACACAATGGGGGTCCACACAGTCAGTTAGAGGGGATGTTTCACCCCTCTCTAGGGTCATGCCAGATAACTCTGTGCTTGTTCATTGTTTAGACATCAGAGGGGCCAGCACAGAGGGTGAAGGTCATTGCAGGATCAGGCCTTCAGCTGTCTTGACAAAGAATCTGGCTATTGGGCCCAGTAACAGGCAGGTATAGGCAGCAACATAAGTAATCCTGAGTCCTGAACATTAAATGGTGTCTTATATAAAAATAGTAAGTCTTCTGGTATGCTATATAAAGTATATACTTACTCCAATCCTTATGTTTGGAATCAGGGCTCTTGAGTATTGCATGCATGCATACTGCATACATCGCAGCTGCAACCTTGCCTGAGCATTTTGAGTTTGTTTGGCATTGTATTAATTTCAATATGTCTTGAGGACTGGCCTTTATTATATTAATGTTTAGACTCCCACTCGGTTCCTTGTTTTTAACCTTCCCTGGAGTGGATCAAAGTATTTAACACTCCAGGTGCTAGATAAATTATCCAGCATCCTATTCAAAAGCATAGATAATACAGTGTATTGCAATGACCTATTATTACACTCTTTTGTGTTTAAGAATTCCTAGTTCTTCTTCTATCCCTGGGAAATTACTGACGTAACTATATAATCTCTGTGCAATGTTACCACAATCCTCCAGGAATAGCGATTCCACCAGGCAACATTTTTTCAGGAAAGACATATGCAGCCCTATTGCTATGGTTTTTATTTATAGACAGATAGATAGACAGATAAATAGATAGATAGATAGATAAATAGATAGATAGATAGATAGATAAATAGATAGATATAAAAACCCAAAGGTAACCAGAACACAAATACAATAAATAAAAGGCTGGAATATTTATCACTGGCAGGCAGTAAGCAGTAGTCTCTGCCATTTCCATCTTCCCTAAACCAGTGAGTACTTAATGAGGTTGAAGCTTTCATAGGGACATGGTCATTGAAAAAAAAAAAAAAGACCCTTTTCCAGCACATATTTAGGAGGCCGAAGTAATGTTTGAAGCCCACGGTTTGTGTGCTGCTTATGAACTGTTCAGCTTTGCTTCATTATACTGTAAATCATAAATATCCCAATGGTTCCTCCTGATTTGGAGGATTGCCTGCTATATAAAAGGACCCATAAATCAAGCAGGGTGATCTCTGGAGTATAACTGTGTTTTTCTGGATCAAATCCACTTAGAAATGAGGGAAACAAATACTTTGTTTAAAATAGGAGTAATTAAACGTATTTGCCCCCCAATTCTTAGTGAAGATGGAATATATTCACTACAAAGAAGCACTTAAATTTGTCTTTTAAACAGTGATACATCCGAAATGGAATTGCCTTGTAATATAGACAGCACATTAGATTACTGCTGACCTCATGGTACTGAAGGGGGCCATATTGTCTTCCAAATCATACTGTTGTCTAAATTTTCAAGTTAGATTATCCGTACTGGCCCCCTCAGCTTTTCACACTTAAATCACCGGTTCAATACAGATCAGAGGCTATTCAGTGACCTGACTTAAACACGTGAGAGGTCTAGTGCATGTTAAAGTATATGGGTGGTAGTGTATAGAATATGTGTGCACAGTTCTTCTATACAACTTCATCTCTTCAGTTCATCTGATTACAGTAGAGCTTATTGTTTTCTTACAAAGCAAATTCTAGCACTATATTAACCTATACCTCTGTATCGATTATAATGGAAGGAGAAACACAGGACAAGGAGAAAAGATGAGAACAAGGAGGCTTTATAAAATTGATATTTTTTCCTTACTTTTTGTAGATACAGTATTATTCTATAGATAGCATAAATCTTATAGCTAAGAAAGTGATTTTTGTAACACCAGCTTTGGAGAAAGTATGGATGAATCACAGCAAATTTGGGTATAGTCATGGATTTTATGAAAATGAGTTACTTCTATAATTTTTCTTCCTCATGAAAAATTCATATACAAGTAATATTAATTCTGCTTCATCTACCTTTTGCTTCCAAATATGTAGCATATTTTTGTATTGATGGTAGTCCTATATATTGGATTTCTGAGTTCTTCTAAAACAAAAGACTACTGAAATTAACAATCACAAAACTACTTTTTTAATTTCTTGAGATAGTAAAAAGATTTCTCATTATTATCATCTTCTCACAAACACTTATTCACAAAAGTTCATACACTTTAAAAAGCAAGTCTTGTTAACTTCTGAGATCATTCTGTAACAGCTCATCACAGTCAGTGGGGGTTATTTTGGTGACTTAAATATGTTATAACAAAAACAACAAGAAGATCTTGTGAACATTTCCTGATATAAATAATTGGGTAAGAAGGGAGATAAAATACTAGCAATAAATTACAACATGTATCACCTTTTACATAGTTAAAATAGGATGGCATTTATATACATATATTGTATTTCATATATACCTGCATAACTGTTTAGATTTCTTTTTTCCAACTTGGATGTTTCAATTTATAAAAGGGGATGTTTATAACTTCCAAAATCCTCACATTCTTGTAACATTTAATACAACAGTACTTCTGTCACTTCTATACTGACAATTTAGCTGAGCATATTTGCAAATTAGCCAGATAAAAATTGTGATCTTCAAGACAACGCTTAGAATTCTGATGCTTCCTAATTGTTCTTTCACCAATCTACCCACCATGATGTGTAAAGGTAAAAAGATTTCAGAAAAAAAAGTGCATGACTATGAAGTGTGAATGAAGGTTATTTGTTATAACATACTTACTGAAGTCATATATATATGTTGTTTTGTGGATTCTCAAAGGAAACAAAATTAGCTGATGAGTGAATGTTCCTCCTCTACTTTTACATTTGTAATTGGTTTGTCAGAAAAGAGTTTCATTATTTGTTAAGAAGGAAGAATTCAACATACTTCACTCCTCCTAGATGTCAGCATTAGGTTTCTGATTATGTTCTGCTCTTGGCTTGCTGTACACACTCTATTATCCCCTTACATATTTCTGCCAGGATCTATCTATCTATCTATCTATCTATCTATCTACCTATCTACTAATATGTGCTTGCTTTTCAATAGTCTGCACTCTTCATAATGGAGAGTGTTTAGCAAAACACAACTGCCTTGGATCTTCTGAAACTTATAAAGCAAGACAATATGTAGTAAAAGTCCCTGTTGTACCACAATTAACGTGAATCCTCCTTTATATCATTGACTTGCAACTTGATTTCTTTTCTTTTTTTGAAAGATGTGGCACATAAATTGCACTAAATCTGTCTATAATCTCCAATTCTCAGAAAAGCCATTTTCAGAAATTACTTAAGTAAATTTTGCCCTAGACATTAGCTGCCCTAAGCAGTTACCAAGGTTACCCAGCCCATCCAGGACCTGAATGACACTGAGAACATTTGCAGTTGGTACATAGGTTTCTGAAAATCCAAGCTTATTTTGCCCATATTCTTCCCACAGCCAGAGAGTAAGCGCACAGGGCAGACAAACCTCAACTAACATGACATGAGCTGGTTGGGCCTAGTAGGTAGTTTAATAATTCATTGTGCAAATAAATTCCTCCATCACCCTTAGACTAAGATGACTATGTAGCGCTTGGATCCCCAAATATAGAGCATCAGAGGGATTACAGTTAATGGTGTGGCTCTCCAGTACTTTGGTTCTCCCATTTACCATCTGCCTTTGTCCTCATTGGTGTTGCCAAAACACAGGCTTTTTTAAAAATTTATTTTGCAATGTGTAGCCAAGACAATCTTGTTTTACAAAAATAGTATGCTGAAAGTGAAACCTAGCTATCTGGATGCATTACTTTTACACAGTGTCAATTAAAGCATGTAGGGTGTTGTAGGTATTTGGAATTCAAATCAAGAAAAGAGAATTTAGATCAGTTGAAATAGAATTTTGAAAAATTTTATTCAGGAAAAAAAAAATAATGCTTATTCTTCTTGACTTGCTAGGATAGGATACTAAAGAACAGACTTTCACTCAGAATATATCAAACTTGCTTTCTGGAAAAAACTTACTGGGAAAATGTGATTTCAGAGCACCATGGCACCAGGCCTGCTGAAAAAGTGTATGAGAGTATATGTACCTTCTTGTGAAGGGTTATTTAATGGTAGTATCACACACAGGATGCACAGTTAGGAAGGAGTTGTGATGATTGCCCCCACATCCTTGAAAAAAAATCCCTGCTACTCTCAAGAAATGTTACATTAGAAACTTTCAAAAGATACAAAGCACACTGACAATTTGCAGTCCTCCCTTTATCTTTGAAAGGGGACACATCTAGCATTAAATCCTAAGGGAGTAGGAGGACTAGTATTCAGACACATGGGTGCCTACATTTCTTAGGCTCTTTTATTGTGCCTCCTGCTTTTTTGTGTGCCTAATGTATGCATTTCTGTTTCCTTCTTGCAAGGATGAGGAGGGAGGGCACTGACTGAGTTTCGCTCTGTCTTCCCAGGCACTAGTGATCATCAAAAACCCAGAGATCATTTAGTCCAATAATAATGGGAAGACATAAAACACCCTCAACTTCTGCAGTTTTGAATCTGACCTTAGGTTCTGTACTGGAATAAATATAAACCAAAACTCAGAACTACAGGAATGATTATACAACTATGTCCTCAGCAGAGATTGGTATGGCCAAAAATTCTCAGGGCCTGAATAAACAAGGTGTCCACCTGATTTCAAGATTCTGGAAGTGTGTAAGACATGAAACTGTGTAAATCTTTTTGCATGTATATAAGCTAGAAGTAATGTACAGGCATCTCTTATTCCATGTATAAGATCCTTTTACAAGCAATACAATAATGTCTTTCATCCAAAGACCATGATTTGTCTGAATTTTCTCAATAAAGGAAATAGTAATGGCAGAATTATAAGAATAAACAAAATAATTGTTTATGTCTAAAAAGTAAACCAGATCCACACTTGGGTTGTTGTCTTTGGTCCTAATGAAGAGTACAAATAAGTCTTTCTCAAGTTATTTATGGTATGGCAGAAAACATATTTTTGCTTGAGCTGTAACTGAAGCTTTATATGACTGCACATGGGGCTGGCCTGCATTACACAGAAAACATGAACTAGCACAGCCATTCAGCCTGGCAGCTGGAGACCGGGTGGACTACCATCAGGGATCTCCAGTGACTTCAAGGCCTGCATTCATGCAACTGGTCTGTGGCCTTAATGCCTACTGCTGAGATGGTGGCTGCATATTGCCTATATATTTCCTTGTATACTGTAGGTTGTCCAAAGAAGTTGTGGATGCCCTGTCCCTAGAAGTCATAAAGTCCAGGTTGGATGGCACTTTAAGCAACCTGGTCTAGTGGAAGTTGTTCCTGCCTATGGCAGGGGGGTTGGAACTAGATGATCTTTAAGTTCCCTTCCAACCCAAACCATTCTATGATGCTGTGATTCTATAACCCTCTGCCTTTTTTAAGATAATAAAAGAGCAAGCACTTAAATGGAATTAACCTCATGGCTGACTTTTAGTCAGTTTACACTAAGTCAGACTGGTTAGTTGTCTTATACCCCTTGTCAAATTTCCTTGTTTAACATGGCATCACACAAAATGAAAGTCTGGATTTTTCTACAAGTAAAAAGAAAAGTACAGGCTTAGGGAAAAGGAAAGCTAGAGTTTGTGGAGAAATAAATTTTAGGGCATAAAAATACATATCTCTATATATAATGTAATGTATAATGAAACATAAGAAGCAAAATCCATTCTAACCAAAGTCTGGTCCCCACTAGCCCACATCCTTACTATTAACTTAGTCTTTAATGTCATTATTCACATGATGTTTCTGCTTGGTGATTATTAGCATACAGCTATTCAGAAGAATTAGGCTTACTTGCTGAAATGTTCAGAGAAGCTGTCCAGCTACACTGGATGCTAGCTGAAGTAATAATTTGTGCCAGCATTTGTGGACACATAAAATACGTCTTCTATTAAAACAGATGCAAGTGATGGCAATTTAATGTTACTCAAGTATAACTAATTAAATAGTTTAATTAGCTAATAAGGCTTATATTAAAATGAGCAGTGCTTAATGAAATAGACAAAAATGCTGAATAATGTATTTACATTCCATTACATAAGACAAGGCTTGAAAACAAGTTCCACTGAACAACTGAAGTAGTTACATAAACAAAAGGTTTTCTATTTTGTATTTTCTATAACCATGTTTGCTTTGTTAATTACTCTGTACATATACATAATGAAAAGATAAGATCAGATCACCTTGGCTGTAGTACAGATGAATATGCTGGTGTTCACACCCTGTTGAAAGGAGGGAATGGAGAAAGACAAAGGGTCATCATGTGGTCTAGCAGAGCAGTGGTACTTTTTGTGGGTCAATAAGGGAGAAATTTTACTTCTAACACTTAATTTTATCTTTCCTGATATTCAAGTGAAAACTTATACTACCTCAGATTTTATGCTTATTATAGTATTAAGTTATTTTAAGTGTAAGCAGAGCGTAGTGTCTCCATGTGCACAGCTGCCAGCCATCATCTCTGCCTGATGAAGAGGTGTATCTTGACTTTGGTCCACTGATCCTCCCCATGCAAGATTATGAAATAACTCACTTAGATGTGAGAATCCTAATAAAACAATACATCTTCTGTCTGCTGAAGTCAATAGTAAGACCCATCTGTACTTCAATACAATTAGCATTTTGGCCTAAACACTGTGATATTTTGCCCTTCCCTTTTTGAGAAGGAGGCTGGAAATGCCTGCCATACTTCAGGCCACAGCTTTCCATTTCACTTCCCATCATATTTGAAAGTTGCTGCACGCACTTGACATGAAAAGTGGTTAGAAAAAAATATGTTACAATACAAAATAAGGTTCTAAACAAGGGTCCTTAGTGGGGGATACTTCTCCAGATACACAGCTGTCCATACTTTCTAAAGGCACAATTCCATCAACACAAGGCTTTGGATTCCCGGACAGAAAGTTTATTCACAAGCAGAGCTAGTTAAATATTGTGCATCCCAAAACCACTGTGTCTGAATGATACTGTCTTTAAGATACAATTCCCAGTCCTATGCTGTCTATAGTCCCTCTGCCTGGGCTTGCAGAGTATCAGCAGTATCCTCAGATAAAAGCCACAATACTGTGCCTTTGGTGCCCCAAGAGCAGTGGTGGACTTGATCTTCAAAACACATTTAGACCACAGAGCATGTGTCAGTTTATACCACCCCAGGGATGAGTTATTTAGAGCCGTTCATTGAAAAGTAAATAAAACACATTCTGAGACAGTATCGGTGGCCAGATTAATTTTCCAGGGATCCTGAAACAATTAATCTAAGAACTGTATTGATTCATGCAATCTGGGGGATGTATTTTATTGTCATTCTTTTACTGTGCAAATGAGATCTAAAAAAAATGTACATAATAGACAAGATAAATATTTTTTAAATATTGGCTAATCAGAATGATTTGTGTCAGGAATCCAATTCACAACTTGCAATTAATATCCTGTTTACCAATTCATGCTAAAATAAACACTAATTATGGCACATGTTTGTTTCATAAATGCTTTGGTTTAGGTTGTTAAGAAATGCTTTGTGTAACCTGACTGTTTTTTATTTTGCAAATCAATCGCACAACTGCTTGGTCCCATAGAGAAGGCAAAGCTATGCCACACATGGTGGCTAAACAGCATATGAATTAAACTCTATATAAGCAAATTTCTTTGTAAGTAATTTATATTGTATGGTAAACTTGTATCCAACTAGAACAGCAAATTAAAACATTAATCACATCTGTAAAATTTAAGGCCTTGTGCATACAGAAAAAATATTAGGGAAATACATTTTGCTGTATTGCTGAAATAAATATTCCACATATGGAAGCCAGTCTAATCCTTCTCATTATAGTATGGATGAAGATGAACATTAAGCCCATATAACATTTCTTTCAGAATTAGTCGATAGCTCATTTTAGTAGGTAGCACATATTTCCAAACCTGAAATGCCCATATTCAATCAGATTTGAAGTCTCTTTTCCTTTGCTGCTGAAGCTTTTCATCACTGTTAGGTAACCACTGTGATTATTCCATATCACATACTGATGAGAAGACAGAACAAGCTCTCTCCCCAGCACTGAGCAGGTTGTAAGCTGTGGCAAACTAACTTGCTCTGAAATTATCAAGTGTTCCAGCACTCCTTAGCATTACTAACATAGGCAGCCTGCCAGCCCCCTCTCCAACATCCAAATCATCTTCCTCTCTTAGCCACATTTTTATCCATCTGCTTCACAAAGCAGCCCACATGCTTTGACTTACTCTCGTATTTGAGTACAATGTGAGTTTACTTTAGATCTAAGCCTTTCTGTGCTACTTCATCAAACATGGTACCCTCTGTGGATGGTTACCTAGATTATCACTAGAACATGGAATTTAAGCCCAATAAATGACACCGGCTTTATCACATTGTTACTTAATACCTTAATGCCATGTTACTGTTCTCATCCATGACTGAAAACAACCTGGAGCCTCCTCCCCATCTCATAACTTTGTGGGGACCCAAACTATAAAAAGACCCACTCCCTTGCACACGAATAGGACGCATAGCACATACTTGATACTCAGGTGGGAGCAATCAGAGTCAGATTCCTGTGACTCCTCCTACTTGCCTGTTCCACCTCAAATTAAAGGGGTCAGAGTCCAGGCTGGTGTGAGGGCTAGTTAAGTTCAGGCCCTTGGTAGGCTCTTTTCCGGAGGGCCATTAGATACTCATCTGACAGCAGCTGGGATATCTTCACTAGTCCTTTGAGTTGTCATAATTCATTTGGCAATAAGAAGCTGTTGCAGACTGTTGCAGCTGTATTACAGGTTTCTCTGGAGGTTGATCTACTCTGTTTCCCCTATGAAAAATTTTATTTATTTGACTTTAGTTTGACTTCTAATCAGCCTGTATGTTTCACCGTTTGCTAGGTTTGCCATTGCTTTCCTTCAGTGATTACTTTCACTCCCAAGGTGCTCTGAGCTTTGATACTGTATGCAATGATCAGTCCATGTAGTTCAAGAAAATTACATGAGTAATGTGCCCTTGCTTGCCTGAGAGATGGGAAGATACATCCAATAAGTAATACTTGGAGGTATTATTCAAGCAAATAAGCATTTCCTTTTTTTTTTTTTTTTTTGTCGTCCCACTAATGTGTTTAAGTGGGTCTTTTTAAAACAAATTTAAAGTAACTTATGCTGAAAAAAGGATTGGTTATTAACTTTTGAGAGAGTCACAAGAGAAAATTCTTCTGCTCTCAAAAATGCAAGCTGATAACTCAGTATAGATTTATTTAGAGTTCTATTCATGTAGATTGTCATGCGTTATTTTAACACTTGGATGTGCATAGAGTATTACAAAAACATGAAGCATTATATTTTTGAAGTTACCATGTTTTCTTCAAAGGATCATATTTTTAAAGTGGCATCTAAAGCTGAAATCAAAGATCACCATATATAAGATATTTAATATATGAATTATAATTTTGAAACGTCTCCATCACACTGTAAGGACCATAAACAATCCATTTGACCAACTCAGAACCAGTCTGGCTGGGACTAGCCTGTTGTTGCTTTGCTCTCAGCAATGATGCTGTTAACAGTTTCCTGCCTTGGGTGAAGAATCCTACGGTTAAATGCTGTCTTTTCCTGACAGTGGCTTCAGGTATGTTCTGCAGAGGTAAGTGTTCCTGCTTGAGGAGCCTCTCATTCCCTTTACTTCTGAACCACTGCCCCACTAAGACCTAGCTGCAGCCAATAAATCCTATATGTATCCCTATGCCACCAAGATCTCAAGAATATTACTTGTCTGGAAGAGCTGTACACTTGGTAAGACCCTGAAGGATCAGGATTGGGTTTATTGTTTTGTTACATTGTACCATAAAAATACTGCTAACATTCTATTAAAAAGCTTTATTTAATACAGGAAATATGAAGTTAATGAACTTTTATGTCATGTGCTCCTATACCCGTTTACCCTGACACTTTGTTGGTAGTGCAGCACAGTGATGTGCACACAGATGGGATGGCTGTTGCTTTTTTAAATCCAGCAATAGTCTGTGAATCAAACAGCAATGGGAAGGCAAACACCAACCATGTTATGATGAATCTGATTGACTAACCACTCATTTCAGTATTTTACCACAGTTGTATTTCACTGTCTGTATAGTATCTCATCTATTCATCAGTGTCATAGTAAAGTAGAAAGTGAAATCACTTTCTTGGAAGGATATGCCTTCCAAGGTGCCAACTCAGTAGTGCAGAGGGTTCTTTGGTAGATCTGAGGGATAGTGCCATTGCCTCGTGTAATCTGAAGTGAACATCTTTGTAACTTGTCATTTCTTCCATACCCTGAAGTCGTGATTCTCAGAGATCTGCACTCATATACCATTTTCATCCCCTGCTGTTTCAGCAGGAAGTCACACACATTTTAACTGGCATTTGCATCCTCAGTGGTAAATGTTTAAGTTGTTTCCGTGAGCACTTTTACACTTGCTGAGTTTTACTGTTGCAGTAATTCCACCAGTAATCCACACACTCTGGTATAATTAAACCTCTGTAATGGTGCTGGCGAAACTGAATAGCCCTTTCTGAAAATCATCTTGAAAGAAGAGACTTCCAGTGCACCTCTGTCCCACTGTATCTTTACCCCACAGGTTTGTGGCTGGCAGATTGTACAGCAGCTTGTGGATCCTCATTATAATAAGCTGAATTTTCTTTAATGCTCTTTTTGAGGTTTAGTTACCAGATTTAGATTCATGTTTTATGGGGGATTTTTTATTTTATTATGAGAGTTTTTTAAATCTAAGCTGAAGTTGCTTTTGAGCCTTGGTCTAACATGGGCCTTTTAAAAAGAGTATTCTACATAATTGCATCACTGTACTGCTGAGTACATTGACCACTATCACCATTGTACAATGTAGGCTATGGGGTTATAGGACATAAATATCTTTGTACTAGTAATTAAAAGGAAAAAGAACAATAAAATAAATTAATAGGAACAAAAATAAAAGAGCCCTGGGTTTCAAATATAAGACAGGTCACACAGCTATAGTTCATACATTCAAATTACCATTTTTTATGAAGGCCAGCCTCCTTTTGGCTGAGAGTGCCTACAAATAACTGTTCCCACACCAGAAAGTGTTATATTCTATCCTTAAAGATGGGCATCCATCTTCTCAGTGGATTTCCATGCCAAAAATTTATGCTAGGAATTTGATTTAGGATGCAATAATAAAACCCCCAAAGCATGCCTCCTTCCTGTCTCAAAAGAAGGTGTATTTTGTGCTGACGGTGTAGAGTTAAAAAAAACAAACAACACTTTTCTGAAATCCTTGTTTATTTGAATAGCCCAGATTATTTGATGCCATCACTAAGGCTTCTCCTAATATGTACACATTACTAGTCACTTTCTATGATACATGTACAAACCACAAAAGACAAACCTCTCTTGTTTATGTGTCCTTCTTCACTTCATATGACATCCTCCCAAAAAAATTGAATACTGAGGTTTAAAACAAGTTTTCACAATGTCAGAGCTGAGGCGATTATTCCTTTTGTATGGAAAAAGCATTAATTATTTTTTAATTATATAAACTTATTAACCAGAGGAGTTAATAAAATCTGTAAGTTTAGTGAACTTTAATTCCTTTGGCAAAATGCTCATATTCATAAACCGGATACACAACTTTGGAAATAGGGCAGATGCAGTAGGCATGAATACTATCTTATTTAAATGTCTGTATTAAGCACAACCACTCTCTGCTAAAAATGGGGAAAAAACAAACAAGTCATATTCATCAAAGTAATTGTGTAGGTACTTTCAGTACCAAAATGCCTAGAATGAAAGATTGAACTGCTAACGGCAGCAGTGACAGCCATGAATCATGGTAGGCTACTTCGGGGCCTTTACCACCATAAAACAAAAGATGTAGATGAAAAATGCTGCAATTAAGTGATTTGATTTCTGCCCCCTTTTTCCTACTGCATTCGTGCATGGCTGCACAGCAAAGATTGATGGGAAAAATTACTCTACGTGATCTCTGACAGAGCCTTGGAACAATTCTATAAGGGGGAAACATACAAATCAAACCAGCTTTCTTGTATTCAAACAAAATAATACATATAAAGCAAATACTTTATCCTATATCTAAAGCACCAACATTTGCATGCACACATAAATTTTTGAGAAATGCTCTGCTATCAAAACCAAACTCATGGATTTTCCAGCTAGTTGGGTAATACAGATATTTGTTTAAATAAATATTCAATCAGTACTACTGAGTGGCATCCTAAATATGTTTGTGCAGTGAGAAGAACAAATTGCATATACAAATTTATGGAGGTAAAATGTTCTTATCTTTTATATCAATATATTATTAATAAAATACTCTCAAAATAAGATAATAAGAAAATCTTCCTGCATATTAGACTTCAGTATCATTACCATCATTTAAATGGACATTTTCAATGGGCATTTATAAGTGAGTTTAGAGCAAGCATATAAAGGATTTATATCTGTGGTACTTGTGTAGAGGGAAAACATTATAATATGGCTGACATATACTTTAAAATATGCTAAATGTGCAAAAGGCATTGGATAAAATAAACAAGCAATGTTAACACAAATGGGAGGCGACTGACTCTACTGTTGCCTCCTCTACTGATATTACGTGAGATTTATTTCCTGATGAGAGTAAAGACCACACAGATCCAGCCCGCTGTAAAAAATGTGCAGTTGATTTTGCTCAAATATACACAATGGAATCAACTCACTGAAAAAAAGATGTGTAGAGACTTGACTCCATTATGCATAGTAAAGCAGAGACTGAACAGACCGACTAGGGCACTGGTAATTAAAGGTAGGTCTTTTTGCCAAAGACCTAATGTTGCATTATGCTTAAAAGAAATCCCACTGCAGTACCCTTTTCAATGTCAGACAGTATTTTCCATTTGATATATATTTTTTCCATATATTGAACACTTCTTTCCCAGAGATTCTGTTTATCCACAGTGCATGAGATCATATATTTTCTTTCTGCATCTAGCTGACTTATTGAACTTCATGTTTTTTTTCTTTTTCTGATAAGCAGGTACAAGCCTCATGAAGTTGGGACTTCATATACATAAGCCTCTCCACCCTCAGCAACCTTCTGCCTGATTTATGGGGGCCTACAAACCATTCTCCATGACTAGAGAAGCAACTTTTTCATTTTCAAACTTAATCCAGTTCTAGGATTAATTAACTGCTGCATAACACACCGACAGCTAGATTGTGCTTTTATCCAGCTAGCTAGCATTCCCTGTAACTTCTCACCCTGTAAAATAAACATTAAGAACTTTGGCCTCCTGATTGCTTACTATTGATCACTTTTATAACCCAGGACACCTTATCTTCTTTCAGCATTTTACAGTATCATTAACTGTAGAATGAAAGTGAGTTTCTTCTACCAGCCTATTTTTGTATAAAGAGTTAGCACATCCAGAAAAAAGCTGATAGCAGTTTTGTGGTGACTTACATAGCTAGTATGGCTCATTAGGTCACCCCTGGCAATAATGGAAGTGGAAATAGCCCTTTGTGTTAGCAGGCAGAACTGGGGTCTAGGAAGACCTTTGAGAAAAGGCTAGGTGCATTTGGATGAGAGAGTTTTATTCAAAGAGGTACCTGTTTGCTTCAAACAAAACCTTAGGAATCTCTTAGTCTGCAAACTCTTGGAGGTAGGAGCCAGAGTTTATTATAAAGATGCTAAAGGTCAGTGCTGTTTTTCAGACTTTACTGATTTATGAATTTTAAATAGCTTATACTTAATGCAGTATTTGTGATTAAGCATAGGATATTCTACATCAAGTTATTTTAATTTAGCAATTTGGAAAAGTAGAAGAGTGGCTGGCTTAAGTCCATGACCCTGCAGTTTTCTCCACTCATGGACCAGTAGGCAGCAGGTAGCAACCAATGCTTGTTACACAGTTGTCCCATCCAAAAGGGTAAAGGAGGATGGGTAAGAAAGGGAAAGAGAAAAGGTGAAAATGTGTTTTCCCCTCAATATTTTAGAAAACAGGGACATTGTGCTTTATGCAATAACCCAAGAAAATCTTCAAGAATCAACCCAGCATCATCTACCTCTATGTATTCCTCTGGGAAAGGACACAGGAACCTGCCTGAGGGGACTGGGTGACATTCCTCAGGAGTCAGATGTTTTTTTAATTGAGAGGCTGTTATCTTACGATAACCACCATTTTAAAGAGTGACGGCCTTGTTTTAAGAGAAAAAGGTTCATCAACTGCACTTACATTTGTTGCTGTCGGAAGGCAAAGGAGTTAAGAGAAATCCACACTGTTGGAAAGTGTGAAAAAATAGATGTGACATGCCAGAAGCATAGGTCAGCAAAGCTGCATTGCTACTGGATAAAGGACAGGAAGAGACTCTGAAATGAAAGGAAGAATGAGAGGGTGAAAGAAGGAGGAGGTAAACGTGCCAGGGGCCTGTGCAGGGCAGCAGGGCTGCTGCTGGGAGAGTGGCTGAAAGCCTGCAGGGAGGCTTGCTCTAGGGCCTTGCGTCTCCTGCACGCTCAAGGTGGCATCAAAGGACCCACACTGTTGCTCTAAAATGGTATTTAACTTTTTATTTATCGCTTGTGACTTTGCTTTTAATCTCATGGCATGAAGTCCATATGGTTTTGCATGCCATGATTGAATTTAAGAAGAAATGATGAATTAATGAAGAAAGGAACCTAAGTGTGAAGATGGCATATCTGGAGTATTCGGCTTCTTCAAAGGGAATCAAACAGATCAACATGATAAGGACCCACCTCACCAAATAGCTAGGGTTGAAAAGCGTCTCCTTGCAAAACACAGGGGCAAGCGTAGCAACTATTGTGGCCACAAACTGGTTTGGGGGAGTGGATTTCCTACTGCACAAACAGGTTAGAGACCTTCTTGTAAAGGGCAGTAGGATGTGAGAGGACACCTCACACCCACCAGCAAACCACAAAGAGCTACAATACGTCATTTACTCAGTAAATTTTCCAAGAACGGTTATTTGTCCAATGCCTTAAAGTGTATAACAATGTAATGTAACAGTAAAATATAGAATTTTTAAACAGAATAGGTTGTTTAGCTTCACATGATCCTGAAGTACTATGGTATTTCACTGCTTTGTCATTGTCCTCTTACGCATCTCATATTCCTCACCTCACCTTATATTTTATGTTATTTCTTACTTGAATCTTGCAAAGCTCAATTATGAGGGCTTTCACTTGTTATTGTACAAATAATAAGGAACTGGTAGCTTTGCAAGACAGATGCAAAAGAGCAAATTTTACTTAGAATGAGTTAGATTAAGAATCTTAAATTTAGCTGTTTACCTGTATGTTTTTGCAAGTCTAAGTGTGTGAGTTCCCATTACACAGTCAATAATCTAGTAAATTCATTTACAGAACTACAAGTTCTTCCAGACACTGACTGTCATCTGGAATATATTGTCATCTGGTTTCACTACAATCTGTATGTTTGTGCTGACATACACTGCTTCCAAAATAAAAAATAAAAATTAAAATAAAAAAAAAACAATCTTGATTTTCCAACTATGACCCCTTTATCATAAAGGAATTCACACGCGTATCATAGGTTGATCTCATATCAAAACAGTGAGATTTTAAAAGCTCTCATCACAGAAAACAGGATAAATATATGGAAGCCTCACCTTTACACACAGACTTTTGCCTCATACATTCTAGTGCTTTGGGAACAATATATAGTGATAGGGATCCACACAAATGATACACACATCTCTACTGATATATTGTGGATTTAATGGAAAACTACTGAGATCAGAAGTGAGTTACATTCACCAAAGCTGATATAAAAACGAGATGCCTGGATCAGGAGTTAATCCTAATTTAACATATCATATAAGAAATGTCAATTCTAGTTACATTATCTCATCTATAGCAGTGCAGCAGGCTGGAGGAAAATGTTCAGCAGCACGGCAGGAAAGCAGATAGATTATTAAATAAATATCCTGTAACTATTTAATTAAACATTTAATTAAGCCTTTCTGGTTTACCTTTTGATTTATCTATTGTTCCATGAGAATGAAAGAGTAGTGATGTTGCTTTTATAAGAACAACCAGATACCACAGCAACAGCAATATAGAAATTCTAATTTTGCTTTCTTTTTTAATATAACATCCCTTTCAAATAGCTTTTACATTTTATTCCCTTCTGGTGTAATTTCCTTAGAGATCAAAATTTTTTTTTACTTATTTTTAGATTTTTTTCACTTTCACATAGACAGGTGTGTCTTTGGTGTTGGGAGTCTTACTTGTGAAAGATATTGAGCTAGTGCACCAAGAAAAGTGTTGGCCACTCGACCATGCAGAGAAATCCAGCCTATCACATGGTACGTGGTTAAAGGCACTGACTCAGCACTAATCAAAATGCTTTCATGTATGGGCATTCTGGGAAACTGAGGAGAAATTGCACCCTCTCTCATTAAATAAATGAAGACCTAAAGACACTCACTGTGGCTACAGAGCTACATCTGGAATAATAAAATCTATTATGCAAGCAGTTCAGCGTACAACATGCTATTTTGAGCAGTCTCTCTGGTGAAAAATATCCCCTGCATTTTATAATTGAAAAGCTATTTAACAATGTAAAAATATAAATATTCCCAAATCAAGTTTCAGCCAAATATCCTGTACGTTTCCTCTCCCATCAGCTTAATTCAAAACACGGATATCAGAGACAGCAATGGTCCTGTGTTTACACCACACAGCACTACAGAGAAATGATCACTTAGCTTTTGTTTTGGTTCCAATTCATTTTTTCAAGAAGCATAATTAAAAACTGCATTAATGCCACCAATTATGGCCTCCAAGGGACCAGAAACCCCATGTTACTATGTGATGGAACACAACTGAGCTGCAAACATCCATTTGCCATTATAATACTCATTAATCCTGCCAAATACAACTCATTATGAGACTTCAAGAAAATCATCTCATAGGCAAACACAGCACAGAATCTATCTGTCACTGCATTCCTCACAGCACAAGTTGCAGGGGTGGAAATTGTTCAATGTAACTAATTTATGAAGCTGCAAACTAACCATTCATTTCTGACACAAACCAGGAGGTGTCTGAAAATGTACAAGGACTACTTTACTGCTGGAACATCCCTTTAATTGTGACTTCTTCAAAAGTGAATATGCTCAATAGAAAGTGAAGAAAGCGCTGTGAATAAAAGGAAGAATTGACTTGAATGTTTGCTCAAATCCATATTTATTCTAAAATCAAAATGAATTAGACTTTTCTTCCTTATTTACAACTTTTTCTTCTTATTTTGGGCAAGTCCTGGGGAAAAAAGCAGTACACGAAGATGCAAATATAACATCTCACTGTATTACTGAGAAGTCCTACAAAATAAACCATATTTCAGTATTTTTAGTTACCATTGTTCAGTATTATTATTTAGTAGTATTATTATTTACCTAGAATTGTATTTTCTGGTATCTATTTTGTAGCATCATTTTGAGAAATTCAGGATGGTTAAAAATTTCCAATTATAATGAAAAACCAGATTAAAAAGTCATGTAAGAATCTATGTGAAGTCTAATCTAAAATCTGTTATTCTGAAGACTGACTGGATAATCATCAAAATTAATTCTGCAGACTTTCTGAGCTTCAAACACAGCTACTTTAACAGGAGCCATTATAACATGAATACTCTAGTTTCACTAGCAGGACTCTCATGACCATGTCTTGACAAAGCCACTGAAACCCTTGTGTTTTTCCACAGGTGTCTGTACCTGAAGTAGTATTTGGTAACTTCAAGAAGTTGGTAAAGAACTGCCAGGAATTCAGCAATATATTTCCTGATGTAAATTATAAAATAGTCTGAAAATTGCAAGATATTTCACTCATTAAACAAAACAGTTGCCATTCAGCAACGGTTCATATCCTTATTTTTCTCTTATGAATAATCTACTCTGTAAAACTTCCATAACACCTCAAGAATATGTACTGTCTGCTTTATACTTAGATGACACCAGATAGCTGGACTGAATTCTTTTATTTTCTAGCAGGGGAAGTAATAGAGAGCTGTCCCAAATGCAAATCATTCCCAAATGGATCCATTTCTTTGGCCAATTGACGGAAATGTTGTAGGACATGAAGCCTTTCACAGAAATGAGCAATTCCTTCTTCTAAAGACATACTGGAATTTCTCTTTGAACTACTGGACTCAGTACCAGAATAAGTTGATATTTCAATTTTTCTGTGTGCAAAGATACTGTCTATATTTTAAGGATGTGATCAGTTTTTCAAGCTGTCCACCTAAAAATGTTTGAGGAGAAGTTAAGACATTCAAAGGAGGGGGTTGCTTGAAGAAGAGGGATGCTTACTGAAAGAACTGTGGATGGGTAGAGAGTTCCTTGTAACATCTTGTAGCGTACCAGCTGTCTTCAGCTGTGTTGTAGAATACTTGATTTAGTTCAGAAAATATTTTCATAGTTTTTTCTTATGCAAACTGAAGGGATTCTTTAATTCCTAATACTGTATTTTTTAAGTGTGTAGAATGCTATATTTTTTTAATATTTTTATAAAATCTCAGAACAGAAAAGTTTGGAGCTGAAAAGAAAAAACAAAACAATAAGAAAACCTATACCTTATAGATACTTACACAATTACTTAATTTCCTTGGGGAATCTAAAATATCCTTGCTCTTTGATGTCTGAAGTCAGGATTAGTGAAATCCATACTCCAGAAAATTCAAAGATAATACAGTCCTTCTCTTTTTAAAATAGCTCTTTGAGGTCAAGCTTAAAACTCATGCGGAGACAAGAGAGTCTTAAGGGAAGCTTCTTGGAATTCAACATGCTCGGCATCTCCAAGGTTAACATTAATTTCAGACAATACCTTGTTCCATTTAAAAGTGAGAGATTTTCAATTCTAACCAAAGTTATGATAATAAGAAAAGTAATTCTGTAGAGTACATCTGGTGATGCAGCCACCTCTGTTATAATAAAAAGCTATAAACCTCTCCAGGTGCTTGTTCTGCATCACACCGTTTGACTGTTACAAACGTAATCTCTCCGGGGCAGAGACTCCATCTTGTTCAACAAATTCACCCATTGTTCAAAGCTGCATAGGTATATGGTGCTATGCAAATAAGTCGAGGCAACTGACAGGGGTATGGTTCTCAATATTTTGTATTTCTTATCCAGATTATTCTTCCTATTGTTTATTCACTCTGAGTATCCAGAGCCTTCCAGACTAGCACAGAGGGGCTGGATCTGAGCAAATCACTTTCTTTTATATAAATATGTAGATACAGATATAGATATATGCTCACACATGTATATTAGTTATTCAAAGTCTTGTTTAATCATGTAAAAATTGAGTTTACAGTCTCAAATAAGGTTAGGCACACTTTCAGTAGGCAAGGCTAGCCATGTATTTATCAGCCATCCATGTATTTATGGATTGTCTCTCTCAGGTCCCTACCTCATTTCCCAGCTCCATCCTAGCATCAGGACTTGGCTCACTAGCCCAGGCAGCTAATGATTTCCTCTGTGTGCCCTGTTGGTGCTCCATCTACATAAAAGAAAGTCTTTGACACAGCAAGATCCTCACTTTCAACTTGTTTCAACCCTTGCTGCTCAATCTGTTACCTGAAAATAAACATCTGCACAGTAATCCCTTCATATATATTTGAAGAAGAGTTTAGTAGTAATAGTCAACAGGAGTCTGAAAACCTTTTAGCAAGTAATGGCTTCTTCTGAGCCTTGGAATATAGACTTTATAACTAAAGCTTTTAAATGCCTGATTTCAGAAACGCTGAATCCTCTTACATGAGTGAAAAAGAGAGCTGTAGTTTAGAGACCCTGCAAAGCCTTTTGCTCATGATATATGTTGAAAAGCAAAGTAACAAAAATATAGAACTGCCCATCTGAATGAATGAAACATATATACTGGCGTTATAGTAACGGGTGCCAGATATTGATCAGTATGAATATAATGAATTGTATGATCTATAAGACCATA
>NW_009920142.1:0-211 GCF_000696875.1 Nestor notabilis | reverse complement strand
TCCTGCCACAAAAACAAAATTGAAGGTCAAAGAATGCACTGAAAACATTCTGCTCTTTTTGACTTACCGCTTCAGACTTCCTAAAAGTCACAGTATCTTCTTGAGATACACACGTATGAGGCGTGGTATGGGAAACTAAACAATACAGGACACTGAAGGTGCAAGGTGGTAGACCAGAAAAAAACGAAATAAATAAATAAATAAATATATA
>NW_009920141.1:4593-39273 GCF_000696875.1 Nestor notabilis | reverse complement strand
CCCAGATGAAGCCGAAAGCAGGCACCGAGATCAGGTTCACGGAGCTGCCGAAGCAGATGTACCCCGATGGTGCTACGCCGGAGGAGATCACCAGGCACAGCATGGACCTCAGCTACGCGCTGGAGAAGGTGATCAGCCAGCGGTACGCCAGCCAGCCCCGGGATCTGCTCGGTGAGTGCCGCGGGGATCGCTCGGTAGAGCCCTCGGGTGCTTAGGGAGAATAAGGCAATTTGTCTGTAAAACCAGGGTCCCGGGAACAATCCTGCTCCTGTGCTGTGGGTCCCGTTCCCTGGTGCCCGGAGGTGTCTGTCCCAGCTGCAGTTTGGTTTTGGAGCGGTGGCAGCTCTGCTCTGTGCTGCTGGCGACTCTCGGTGGCAGCGTCAGGGCTTTGCCGGCCCTGCTGCAGGGGGACATCCCCAGCGAGGGCTGCAGCTCCCGGTCGCAGGGTCTCCAATACTTGCCAGGGTTTTTTGTCATCCTGAATAAATATCAAATCTGTGGAGGTCCTGGAGGGGGTTTTGTTTTGTGGCAGGGTGGAGGGAGCGCTTGGGAACACAGCCAAGCTGGAGCATTGGTTCTGCTGAGGTTTGCAATAACCCTTTGGTTTTCCCTCCCTCCCGTTTTTTCCATATTAACGTTATACGATTAATTCTTTATCAAAATTATTTAAAACAACTCTAGGGTATACAAAGGTTGAATTACCTTAGGAAATGGTGATGCCATCGTTCTGGCAAAATAGCTGATGCTAAGGTATCCAATGAGCTGAACCCTGGCTCTTCATTCAACAAGTTAAAAACATCTGTTAATGTACTGCCTGCCTCCCCCAGTGTTCCCACAGCCCTTGCGTTCAAGGGCAGTAGCATTTTCACTCCTGTGTGGCTCTGAAAGCCTGGCCACAGGCAGACTCAGTGCATGCAGAGCAACAGCAATGTCTGACTTACTATTTGGGTGTCATTTTGAGAGCCCAGACGACAGTGGAAGTCCTTAGTTTGCCGTTTATTCTGCCTATGAACTCAGTCTCAGGAGGTGATAATTACAGTTGCAGGTGGACCTGCCCAACTATGCTTTGCTTTTTCTCCAGCTGAGGAGCAGAGAGTTAGGGAATAGTCTGTGTTTGGAACATTGATTGCTATTAGCAGAATCCTTGGAAGGGCAGAATACATGGGTGAAAGGCAAACCCAGAGTTTTATGCCACCATTTATAGCGATTTTGAGAGGACACATACCTTGGCTGTATTTTAACTTTTATGTGTCTTGTGTTTGTTTTCCTTTGCTTAATATGCACAGCTGAGTTGCAGTTTGCTTTCATCTGCTTCCTGATTGGGAACGTGTATGATGCATTTGAGCACTGGAAAAGACTCTTAAACATCCTGTGCCGATCTGAAGATGCCATAAAGAAGTATCAAGACCTTTACATCAATCTAATTTCGGTGCTGTATCACCAGCTCAGTGAAATCCCAGCAGATTTTTTTGTGGACATTGTCTCCCACGACAACTTTTTAACCAGCACCTTACAGGTAGGTTTGCTGCTGCCACTTGAAAGATGGGAGTGGGAGGAGAGGGTACACAGGACATCAGAGAAGTTGCAAGAGGAATTAAGCTACTGTTGAGCTGCGTGGGAGCTAATGAGCCTATCTAAGCACACACATGTTTGCTTTTACATTTTCCTTATGTTATTTCCAAAAAAATGACATCTACTTGTCATCTCAGAGTTTGATCTGCTCAAGCTGTGCCTAGAAGAGGCTAATGCAGTATAAAATTGACTTAGTCTGCATGCAGAGAAGCCAGCAAAGTGAGGCAACGAGAAGAACAGCTTATGAAGATGGCCACAGCAGAGGCTGGGGGCTTTGTCTTTTTTATGTTTTCCTTGCAAACAGTGCCTGTTTGTTTGTTTTTTCTCAAATTGCCATTCATTCTGTAAAACAAAAAGCAAAACTTTGCCATAAAAGACTGATAATGCTCATTTCTGGTCAGCTTGGATGGTCTGCTTAGTATGCAGAGAAGTTGCAGTGAAACTTTATTGAGCTTAGGGCATTGATAATATTTAAGAAGCTTTTCCATCCATTCCTGTTAGCCTCAGTGCATGGGGAGTTTACCTGTGTTAGCTTTTGCTCAGCTTTGAATACAGCAACTTTATTTTTGGAGTTTGATCCAAGGCAAGAAGAGTACAGTATAACCTCCACTGAGTATGCAGCCCTAACAATGTTTAAAGGGGGGGAAAAAAGTGAAATAACTAATTTAATGTGCAATTATGGAGGAGAAGTGGGAAGTATAATATTTTAGTTAGGTTTTTTTTAATAACAGCCTTGCTGTGTAACATAGTTCTGTTCTAAAGAGACAGTTTCATGGTAGAATGAACAAGGAAAAGGCAAATGATCATAAACAAAGCAACGAACTTTTCTACTCTTGTCAGTGTTTTATTCAGCTGTCAGTAGGTCTCTCCCATATAAGAGCCTCCTTTTTCCCCAGAGGGTTTTCCCTTCACTTCCATTGTGCAATGATTTTTTTGGCTTTGAAATAAAAGTGTCTTCCTATGGAAATGAACTGTGGTTCAGAAGAGGAGCAGGGCAGGCTGGTGAGAGACGGGCTCTGAGGCTAAATGCCCTGTTTGAACATCCACATACTCTTGACGTGTTCACAGAAGCTGTCACTTTGAAAAGTTAATAGGTTTGTGTGTGTTAGGATGATGGAGAGGAGCCACCTTTAGAGGTCAGTCCAGATTTCAGTGCCCTGTGCACAAGGGAGTGGCTGTGCTGGGCATAACTGGACTTTTCCTGGACAGTTCCCATGGAAACTGGTAGTCCTCTTTTTTTTTTTTTTCTTTCTTTTTTTCCTTCTTTTTCCTGCTCAGAATTTTTTCTTTGTTCACACTTAAGCATGTTTCATAATTCCTTAGTACATATTTAATTGCAAATATACCCCTGCTTCAAACCTTAATGCAACTATTCCTAATGCTGACCCAGTGGAGTGAAGGCAGGATGTCTGTCTTGGCTCTGGGATGAGAGGGGAAGTGTGAGCTTTGTTTAGGCAGCCCCAGAGCTGGAGTGGTTCCTAGGGTGGGAGATCCCTTACCAGTGGCCTAACGTAAAACTTCTCCTCATGCATCTTGATGATGTCTTTGTAGGAAAGAGATGCACAGCTTGTGCCATGGCTGAGTTCTTACTGACCTCTGCTCTGTTCTTTTAGGTGTTCTTTTCCTGCACATGCAGCGCTGCTGTTGATGGGACCCTAAGGAAAAAGGCTGAAAAATTCAAGGCTCACCTAACAAAGAAATTTAAATGGGACTTTGAGGCAGAGCCTGATGACTGTGCTCCTGTCGTGGTAGAACTTCCTGAGGGCGTGCAGGTGGACTAAGAAAAACACCCACTTATGAATGAACAGCTGCTTAACATAACTCCTCTCCACGTTTTCTCCATCCTCGCCAGCTTCCTGAAGTCTCTTCCTGAAGCTGACGCCTCTTTCTGCTGCAGAAGCAGATGTGGAAAACCCAGAAGGATTCCTAACTTTGCCAGGAGACAGAATTATTGGAGGAGTTTGAGTATCGTCATATGGCTGCTTTGGACACCTTGGTTTTTATCCCTAGCTCTTTGTACCATCTCATTGTGTACTTAGCTGACCTCTAGATCCCCTGTCCTTCTGGGCTCGAGGGAGCACCCTGTTTAGAGAGCGTCTGTGGTTGACGCTTGAAGCCTCTGTTGCTCTGATTTAATGCCTCTTGAGCAAGGAGTGGAACCCTACAATGACTGGTCATAGCAGCTTTTGACAGCCCCAACCCAGACTGTGAACTAAGAAATTCTGTTCTTCCTAGGCTGGGATTACAAGGATGTAGCCACAACGGTTTTAAAACTGTGTTGGATGCTTATGGTTTTTACTGTGATTTATTGCAGTGATCAATAAATCTATAAAACCACAATAAAGTGCTTCCCATTACCTACCCCGAATACTAAGGTATCTTATTCCTCCCATTCTGTTAAAGCATTTTGTATTTACTGCTGACACTGTTTAGCCTGATGTAAAAGAAAATTAACAGGTTGGTAACAAGAAATACAGTTATTGGACTGCAGTCACCCAGTCCTGAAGAGCCACCATGAGATAAAAGGTCAGACTTCCACATGAACTGGATCCTCTGTTTTGTTATAATTGGAAATCTTACATATTTTCATTGGTGACAGGCTCTTCTTGCTCCCCACAGGGAGGATGTAAGAAAACTTGTGGTGCTTGTTCGGAGGGATTTAGTCCTACCACTCACTTGTTACTTTCTCGGCTGTTAGACTGCCTCGGAATTTGTCTGTATGCATGTCTAACAACGTAACACTGTTTGTTAGCCTTTTATAGTTCAAAATAAATCTCAAGAGACCCTTTCCAACAGGAAATACCTGTTCAAATGGGTTGTTCTGTTATTTAGTCAAAGCTTATGGTACAGTGACACTGGCCTCTCTTTCTCATCGGGGTGTCCAGTGTCCCCAGAAGTAATAACAGAACGGTAAGTGTGACATCCAAGGACAGCTCATAGAACAGCACATGGCATGGCAGAAAGCGTGGTGTGTTCTGGGAAGAAGGTATGTGATGAGGTGTTTCCAGATAATTGGGAATTTACCACAGGAATCAGCTCGGGAGCCTCCCGTGCTGCTCCATGCTGTTTCTTCCCTCTCTTCCTCTGCACTCCATTACTCTGGTGTCTTGGTTTGCCCATTTTAAATGGTCTCCATATCGACCACAGGCCCTTAGGGGAGGTTACTCTGATTTGGCAAGGGTTGTGCTTTTAAGTCTTTATTTCCATGTTTTCTTGTCTGTACCACCCCTGAGAACTTTTGTATGGTAGTTTGACTGTGCTTTCTTCATGTCTTCTGCCTCTTTCTTTGTACCCGCAGGCAGTGCTGTCTTTCCAGTTGCCAACTGGACAAATCATTTGGAATGGATGGTCCCAGCTTTGAGGGAAGCTCTTTGCACCAATCTGATGACTGGTTCTGTTGCTTTGAAGCAGAACACCAGTCGCTGAGGTAAGTAGTAAGCAGTGAAGGCGCATGGAGCCTGGGACCTGCCTGACTGGAAGGGAAGAGAGGACCAGCGCTCTGTGGCTGCAGACCAGGCAGTACAAGTGCGTTGCAGACTGTCCTGGCACTTGTTTGATGGATAGGTTAATTTCAGTGTGTCTTTGTTAAATCTCAAAAACAGTAACTGAAAACTAACTTCCAAAGCATATAATAGTTGGGTTCCCATAGTGACCTACACTTTTAGCAAGTGAGAGAGGGAATATAATCCTACTTCCCTTGTGCTTTTTTCCTTTTTGCAAGGTTTTAATAGGGAGAAGTAGTATCTCTTAATAAACCTGTCTTTGGGAACACAGTCCCTTGGTTAGATAAGAAACAAGCAGTGAACTTTCAGCTTAATACTGGTTGAGGTAGTCAGAATTCAGCTCCATTATATGACTCAATTGTACGCTTTAAGGGAAAAGGGAAGCTGGCACATGTGAAGCAATCTGTGTTGGATGTTTGCAAGGGAGGGTATAAATTTGGGAGAGTATAAATTTGGGAGGGAAAAGAGTGCCATTATTCCTGTTGAAGTCAACGGGAAGGAGGGTATATAAGGAAAGTGGTAACATGTAATAGAAGGAATGTTTTTCTTGCCCTTACATAGCCTCTGGCTAGCTATGGTTATGATGACAGTACCCCTTCTTTGAGCTAAGATGAATACAGTGATTTGAAAGCAAAAGAGACTGTGTGTGTGCGTAAATCCACATTACTGCAAGCTAGTGAAGTGTAATATGTGATGTGTTTGCAGCACTGATTCAGCAATGAATTCAGGTCAGGACAAGCAGCTTTTGGTGCGTTGTGGAGTGGCACTGAAGCATGAGGTATATTGGCCTCCTGCTTATGTGGAGTGTTGTCCAGCTGCCAGAGTTGTGCAAGTGAGGCAAACTGGCATCGTTCCTGTCCTGTGACATGTGCTTTCACTGCAAACTGCATTGGAGCATGGGCCCTGCTTATCCCTAGGTGAGGTTAATCACGTGTGAACGAGCAGTGGCATGACCCACGGACACCCACAGCGATGCACTGCACACTACACTGACAATGGAAAGCCTATGTAAGTATACGGAACCCTGAGAGCTGCTACTCCATCTTTTCACTTCCCACATAGGCTCAGTAATGTTAGCCAAAGCAGAGGTTTGAGACTGATCTTTATCCTCTGTGGGGTCCCTTTGTTGTCCAAAGAGAGTTGTTTCTTGTTTTGTTGACCCTGCAAGTTCATAGATGTGGAGTGTGCCACCTGAGGCTGTAGGAAGCTGCCTTCCTGTCCCAGTATTGGGATACAACCTTTTTTTATTGGGAAGAGAAATGGCACATCTTGCTCTGCCAATTCCTGCAGCTTTGTATGTGATTTCCACCACCTCCTCCGCAGCTGCCAAACAAGCAGACAGACCACTTCTGTCTTCTTTCAGGTGGATTGCTGCTGGTGACTTCATCACATCACTGATGAGCATCCACAGTGTAGCTTTGCAGCTCAAATGAGTTTTGTGTGGCAGCTGTCTCAGCGATGCTTTAACTCCTTTAACATCAGTGCTTGCAGACCTTGAACACCACCAAGGTCATCTAATGTTAGATGTTACCCAGAGATGTAGAGGTGATGTTCACTTGTCCTACTGCTCTTGTTCTTCAAATGCAAACTAAAGATGAAAGGGAGCAGGTGGGGAAGCTGTGGAAAGGCAATCAGTGACTCTGTAGCTTGACAGTGCTGTGGTTTAAAATCTGAAGTGAGCTCAGGGTTAATTACTGAACCAGCAGCTCTTCCTTGGTGCTTTCACTTCTACTGCTTAATGGTAAGTTGAATTTTTGATTATTTGCTTGTGGTACCCCCAGACTTTCTGTGTGCATCTTCTTTCAGTTCTTTTTCTGTTTTTATTAAGCTTTTCTACTGTTTGTTAGTATCATAGTCTTATTTCTGTAATCCAGAAATAACAAAAGATAGATATGCATTTGGCATTTGTGTGTCTAACAACTACCAGGAGTGATTTTTCAGGGTCTCTTAGAGGTACACCACTTTTGTTTGGAGCAATGTTTATTTCTGCTGCTGCTTTGACAGCTGGACATAGACTGTGCCAGCTGCTGCAGATGGAGCGGCTGGCACCGAGCTCCTGGAATATGGAAAAAGATGAAATGGAACATCTTCGTTCCTTTCCCTGAAAAAGGAAATCATTGGCCTCTGATACTGCTGTTCATTGTCGAATGAAGCTACGACAGTGGTTTATTCTGCAGCCCTGTTACTATAAAAGGGATGGGTTGTGAATGGTCATTCCTTCCCAATGTGCTCAGCTATTGCAGAGCTGTTTATGCTCCCCCTCCGAGAACATGCACCTCTTATCCTGCTGCGGAGCTGGCAGACCAGGGCTGGGACTTGGCAGTGCCAGAGCCTGTCCCACAGAGGCAAGTGTTGTACAAACCACACTGTGGAGCTGGAGCATGGGTGGGAGGATGCTCCATAAAGCATGGACTGTGCTGGAGCCTGTAATTAATGCGCAAGAGGCATTGCCTCTGCGGGGGCCTCATTGAGAGAACATAAATGAGCTGTGAGGCAGCCTTAATACAAATAAACAACTCCAAATGGGTTAATCAATAGGAGGAAAAATCCATACACGCAGTCTGTCAGAGCGGCTGCTCTGGGTACGTGGTCCTGCCTCCCTTGGTGGGTTTCGGCTTTGTGTTTTCATGAGGAATAAGCTGCCATCAGGGTCCTGCAGAAATGGGTTGAGCAGCTACAGCCTGGCCAGGTCTGTCCCATGCCCAGTGAGCTCTGGCTCCAGTGTCTCTTGTCCCCTCAGCTTGAGGGGCTCCACATGTTGGAACCAAAAAGGCTGCACTCGTGTTTGTTGTAGTATGATGAGGAAGCTCCTGCTGGGTCTCACGTTTGGGCAGGCAAGAAGTGAGGGGGAGAAGGAAACCACAAGTGTTACCTGTGGGATGCTTCCTTTACTGTGAAAGTTGCTCACAACTTCACTGACTGGTAAGAAGCTTGTGAAGTAAAGTTCCAGGAGCAGTGTGGTTAATGATGGCAGTTTTCACAGCTTTCCCCCCAAAAAGCCCTTTTTTTGGGGGGGATAGGGAGGGAGCACTTGCTCTGCCTTTTCTGTGGAGGTTCCTGTGAGGAGAGCATCACTGACAGAAGCACCGGCTTCATGTAACTTAAACATTATCGTTAGAATTTGGATGGAGAAAGCTTGTCCTTTGCGGAGAAGGGGTTTTCAGTGTAGGAGAAGGACCTCTGGGTGGCTCCACCTTCACAGGTCTGGCATTGGATGTTGTCATTCCTGCAGGCGTACTACAGGAACAGCTTTATTTTCCTGAGCCATCCTTCTGGTTTAAGTACTCGGCAGCAGTGGATATTCATGCCTGGCTAATGCAGCTAGCTGGAGACAGTCTTACTCCAGGCAGGAATTGCTTATAGCAGGAGAGCACTGCCTCATCATTGAACGCTGGTGATGTATCCTGAATCTGTACTGGACATCCCAGCTAGAAGTGATGCTTCACATGCGTGCTGAAGCCCTGTAGTCACAAGCTGGTCTGGAAATGGGCTGGCTGCTTCAGCACCCAGTATTGCTTACTCCATGGAGCAACAAAGCAGGCTTTGCACCATGTAGTTCTGCAATAACCTGCATTTCGGGGATGGCCGTTCCCAGTAACGTGAATTGTTCTTTTAATAAGGTTTGCTGGAGGATTTTATGGAGCTACATTCCTAAGTGTTCCCTCAGTGCTGCTTGTCCCTTCTCTGTGTAAGTTATTGTCCCCTTCAGACTGCTGTGAGCTGCTCAAACATGTTCAGTGGTGGGTAACCCAAAACCATGGATGTGCCGAGGGGGCCCTGAGCCCGGCCACAGGTCGATGGGGATGGTTCTTTCCAGGGATACCTGTGGTGAGTAGGTGCAGAGCAGAGCAGTGACATGGGTGCAGCCCGGCCCCTGCTGCAGGACTGCCTGCTCGCACCATGCACACCTGGATGCAGCTGCGAGAGCCACAAATGCTGCTGAAGTGAATTCTGGGCAGGAGGTGATGGAGCAGGGATGAGCTGAGAAACTTCACAACAACTGGGAAGGGGAGACAATTCAGGCAGCAGAAGTGCTGGGTGGTCCCTTGGACCCAGTTCTTCCATTTGTGCTAAGCACAGCCTCTTGTCTGGTGGTATTTTTGTGCTGTTTTTCAAACAGCCACTTCAAGCTTTAAAAAGCATCACTTGAGAGTCTGCTGATGGTTGCTGTGAGCTTTACAGGCTTCTGAGAGACCTTCCATGTGCAATCCAGCAGGGACCTGTTAAACACATCACCCAGCTGTGGTGTGTGGTCACTCAGGGCCCTCTAATGGCTTTATTTCCTTAGCAAGAGCTCACTGGGGAGGGCTGTGCACGTCCATCGTTGCTGGAAGTTCACACTGCCCAAGTGTGTTCATTTAATGGACTGGTTTTCTTAACAAGACTAATAACCAGCGTGATCTAATGTTCCTTCTGGGGCTCTCACTCACTTTATTCCCCAGCAGAAGCAGGCAGGTCAAGAGCTCTCCTGCGTTAGCAAGATGTTCCACCTTCCTTATTATCTACCATTGCCTGCAAAGATTCTTTTAAACTCCCAAAGAAAATGCTACCTTTGATTTACCTTTTTCTTTTTCCCCTCCGTCTTCCTTTGCTTCCTCAGACAAAACATTTATGCTACTTCAAAAGACCAGACAACTTACTGTGTCAGGCGTCCTAATCCAATCTGATGTGACTGAACTCCATCACTTGTCCCATGCTTCAGTACTGAAAGGGAAGGGGAAGGTTTTGTCTTGTGCCAGCAGTAAACCACTCAGTAAAAGCATCTTTTGGCTGGTTTTACCAGTGCTACCAGGCAGGGTCCCTCAGAGCTGGCTGTCCAGCCTGTGTATGTGCAGCTGCAGGCATGTGGGTGCACACAGAGCTGAGCTACCAGCATCTGCATTATGCAGCTGAAGTTACTGAGCAGCTGGGTGGGTTTGGGCCCTGGTTGTTGCCAATGTCTCTCAAAATCTTCTCTCTCCCTTTTGTACTGAAAATACTATTTGTCTGTAGCTGGCAGAGTTATACTTGGATTTCACCTGGGGATACTGTGTGGTGTGATCTCAGATTCCACAGCAAGAGTGTGACGGAGCCAGGAGGAAACCCAAGGCTTCTTCATGCATCCTCTCAGCTTCTGCTCCTCTGCATCTGGCTGCTGGGGCAACACTGGTACCTCGTTGTCTGCCACAGGCTGATGGTGCTGAGATTGCAGCACAGGCGTGGTGAGAGCACCCATGTTCACTTCAGGACTGCGATTGCACTGGGGCTGCAGATGAGAGCAGCTTGTGGCCAAGGGGTGAGGCTGGGTGGTTCAGCCCTGACCCCTCAGTGTCACATCGGTCCCAGGAGGAGCTCGCAGCCCTGGCTGCGTGTTGTGCTGTTGTCCCTACCTGCCTGGCGCAGTGGAAGGATGGGTGAGTGTCCCCTTCCACATGTAGCAGCCCCGGGTGCGGAGGAGTTGAGGAGCAGCTAATTGCTGTGCTCCAGAAGAAGAAATGAATAAAAAGGACTTCTGCAAAGAATATAGTCTCCTGGGGAAGAAATTGCTGCTCTGCTCCACCCACACCATGCATGAGTGGCCTTCACGGATTGACTCATCCCTTCCTTTCCTGCAGTCAGGGCTGTCTGAGCTGGGGATGCTCTCTTGCCTTTCCGCTGTGGGGCAGGACCAGGGCTCCCTGCCTCTCTTACTCTTGTACAGGGCTGCCAGGGCTCAAAAGCTGTCCTTCAAGGGACCTTGGTGCGGGGAGGGTTTCAGCTTTGGGTGACTGCACATGGACACACAATGCATGTGGCCCTGCCAGTGCTTCCCCCTTGCTCTGCGCTGTCAGTCTGTCATCTCCTCATCAGCCAGCATGTCCTTGCGGTCCAGGGGGACCCAGTGGGTCTCAGTGTCCATGCTATGAGGGGGCTGTGGTTGCTGATGGGATGATGTTTGCGGGTGGTAGGAGGGGGTGCCTATGTCTCTGAGAACCCAGAGGGGTTGCGGAGGAGAGATGGGGCCTCGGGCAGCTTCCATAAAGCTGTTGAGAAATGCCTGTTGACCTTGAAAGCGTCTTCCCACTCAGCACCTGATCTGCTTGTGAAGCAGCATCTCACAGGGTTTTGTAAAGACCAGAACTATGCAAAGATATTTGAAAGAGAATTAAGCAAATATCTGCAACTTCTGGATGAGGGAACACCTCAAATGTGGCTGGCCAGGGGGAGTGTAACATGTCTCATTCCTATGTGGGCCCTGGTGGAGCAGAGTCTGTGGGATTTGCAGGTGATGGTGATGAGTCCTTCTCCCTCCCTACGAGGTGTGCTCATGGGGACTGGTGGAACAGGCAGGCTGCTTCTGAAAGGTGGCTTGTCTGTTATGGACTAAGCAGGCTCTTCTAGATGCCCCAGTCCCACACAAGTGTCCTGTCTTTCCTCTTTGCATATCTTGCTTCCTAACCATCTCAATACCCTTTGCCACAGGCACCTGCATGAAGCATCTGGGAACATGGCCCTGAAGTTGGAGACTGACTCTTGGCTAAAGGGCTTGTGGTCAAAGTGTGACACTTGGGGATTTGAGGTGAGTGGTGGAGGCCACACGATGGCTCTTGCCATAGTCCCTCCCTGCTCTGCGCTAATACCGCCCACAAGAGCCTGTTCTTCCTCAGTCATAAAGTCCTTTCTGTCTATGCCTCCATTCTCTCTGCAGGTCAAGCAAAGAGGGGCTCCAGGGCCCTGATGTGGCATCCTGAACACATGGGGCAGGGTGCCAATGGGCTGCCCCAGAGGTACTGTGCTCTCCTCATAGTGTGTCCTGGTTCTGGTCCCTTGCAGGTGCTGCTTGGGGACACAGTCACAGTGGTGATGGAGGGGAAGGAGCTGAGTTCCCTTCACTGCTGCCAGCAGCTCATCAAGCTCAGCAGCACCACTAACTGCAGTAAATCCATGTCTGTGGCTTGGGAGTGAAGGCTGGAAGCGGTTAATCCAGACACGCATCTGCACACATGCGTGGTGCTGTGCTGATGCTGGCGAGCACGTGGCAGATGACAGGTAAGAGTTAGTGTTGCTTTGCTCATTACAACACAATTTGGCTTGTACCAAACGAAGCATTAAGCTGCTGGGAGCTGTGTCCTGATGAGGACAGAGAGTACCAGAAAATCAGGTGCATAGCTTGATAGCGATATAATGATACAATTTGGGCACATACAAGCAGTAGGTCTCCAGAGACAAGAGCAGAATCCAAGGAGCCAACCACCTCATGAGAAAAGAACTAGAGATGTGGGAAGGAGATAGCGAAGACTAGATCTAGGCTGAGATGGGTTTGTTGCCTCTAGCTTAGGGTTATGGATCCATCCCTCCTGGGGAGAGGATGGTGGTCAGAAGGTGGCTCTTCACCCTCCACTTGGTACTTGGGGGTTGGCTGCTCCATCGCACGTGGAGGAAGGTGATGGTGTTGCTTTGCCCCTCTTGTCTGAAGTCTGCTCTCTCTTGGCAGGATGGGCTCAGCTCCCAGTGCCAGGCTGCTTTCATTTTTGCTTTGAGTTTCGTTTTCTCAATAGAATAAAGCATTTTGAGATGCAGCCACTGATTCCATGAGCAGGCTGCTGGTGCTCGGGGGGAGGCTGGCTAACAATGCGGGAAGCATCACTGGGGGATGCTTCATGCAAATGTAGAATATGCATAATTTACCAGACATAAATATTAACGATCAGCCCAACCTAACCCCTTGTAAAAACAACCAGCAACAAAACTGCTCCTGCAGCTGTGGGAAAGTCTCGTTTCTCCATCGTCAGCAGCGGGGCTTTCTTCCTGCTTCCGTCTCTCCCTCGCCCTGGATCCCAGCTCCTCCCTCGGTGCTGGGTAAGGCGATGAAAGGCAGCTTTTACCAGCTCCTTGCTGCTCTCCAGGGCCACACAGGAGCCTGGCCTGGTCCTCTGAGGCTCAGTGCAGCCTCAGGACTCCTTGCCCTACCTTCCCTGCCAGACACAGGGGAGATTTTCATAGAAGTGCCTTTGTGACTAAGGTATTTTTGTTTAGTTTGGGGTTTTTTTTTCTCCATCTTGGGCCCAGCTTATCGTGATGCCTCTTTTCCCACCCTGCTGCTGTATAATACTTTATAGTCACTGTACAAATTGTCTCAGCTGGCACAATACAGTGTTTGAGTCAATGCTGTGGCGCTAAGGGTAGGTTGACATTCCCTGTAATGAACCTCTATTCCCATGATCAGCTCCATTCAGACCTTCATGGGTGGCTGCCCTGAGTCCACCCCAGAGGAGCTGGTTCCAAGGAAGTGAAGCCCAGGTCTGACCCCAGAGACAGTGGTTGTGCTGCTGTCCTGGGTTTGGCTGTAGCATAGAAAGTACAGAAATTGGGGAGAGTTGGCTGGAATCCACCCCTCACTGCTCGGGAATGGGCTGGCTTCAGTCAGCGGATGGTGAGCAATTGTATTGTGCATCACTTGTGTTTTATTCTTCTCTTTATCATTATTATTATCATCATTATAGTCTACTTTATTTCAATGATTAAGCTGTGTTTATCTTGACCTGTGAGTTTTCCCTTCTTACAATTCTCCTCACCCCACCAGGGGATGAAGAGTGACCAAGCAAGTGGCTGAGTGGTACTTAGTTGATAGCTGGGGTTAAACCATGACAAATGCCAAGTTGATTCAAATTGCAGCCAATTCTGGAGGCAAAAGCACCTGGGAACTCCTCAGAGCATCCACAGGGAACCTGGTCCACTGAACACCCGCAGCCTCATGGGCTGACCTCCCTGTTGAGCAGCACCCTGGTGTTTTGGAAACCTTCCTGCAGTTCTGGCTCCCTCATGCCCAGTGATGTGGGTTCCCAGCAGCTCAGGAGAAGACATTTCAAGTCGTGGCACCATCAAAGTCTAGGAGAGGTCGGCAGTGTGGAAGGAGATGGGTGAGAGGGGTTCAGCGCTGGATAATGCACGAGCTTCTTTGCAGCCTGCCCTCACACCAGCGAGGCAGGAGGCCAACCCAGACTGATGCCTCTTCCAATGTATCTATGTCCCTGCACATAAGCTGGTAGGAAGGCATGGAGAGGGCTCTGCAGTGCACGAGGCTGGGAGCTGGCAGGTCCCCGTGTGCAGAGCAATATTTTGCCTCTGTCAGGGGGGTTACTGGTGAAGCAGTCGTGTCCCCTCGGCACTCCTGCTCTGACCCTCCCTGTCCTTTCCTCTCTGCAGACACCTTGGCCTTTTGTTCAAGAACATCTTGAATTGTTTAAACCTGAGTGAGACTTCCAGGTTTGGGGCTGGGATATAGGAACTGCTGCCTTCTTGAATGGCTGCACTCGAGCAATCTTTCCTCCCAGAAACTGGGAGACCGAATGGAGAGCATCAACCCATAATGCAGCCTTCCTTTCTTCTGCTAATGCTCAGTCACTGGTGAGGAGGGAAGCTCTCAGCTCCTGCCAACCAAGTGATGCACTATCATTAAAGCTCTGAAGCAACAAAATGCTTAATATCTTTGAAGTGTTTTCCAGAGGCTGGAGTGAAATCTTACAGCTGCATTGTAAGGCTGAGCCCCACCAGATGCTTGTAGGAGCTCTCCTTCCGCACCTCTGTGCCTGCAGATAGGACAGTGGGATACGTCTCCAGGCCTCACAGGGACAGGATGGGTCCCTGAAGGACCCTTGGGAAGTGAGGTTTGTGTTTCCCTTCAAAGCTGACCATGCACTTGAGTTTCTCCATTTATGCCCCAGAGTTTTCAACCAGGGTAGGGGACACATTTGGACTGTGGAGGTGATGGTCCAACTTGGTGATTGGCAAAGAATTCTTACCTTTCACTGAGGAAATAAGGACTGCCACATGCAGGATGTGTGGGGGATGTGTTGGGGTCCTGGCTCACCTTTCTGGTGGTGTCAGAGACACAGCACAGGGCTTGCAGGCTGGCATAAGACTGGGGGAATGCAGGACCTCCTGTCCCACTCTGCCCCTTTGGGCACATCCATTATCCCTGCCCCCCACAGCTCCTGTTCTCCATATATCCCTCACTGTCACAGGGCAGGAGGGGAGCAGAGATGGGTTCAGTGGGGCACCCCCTTTTCACCACCCCCTGTGCCAGGGAGGGGAGAGCGCGCTGCTGAGCACAGAGACATTGCCACTGCCTCATGGTCACAGCGCATCATCTCATCATCTCTCATCTCTCCTCCTCCCTGCTGCTGCCCTCATTTGGCTGCTTTTTGTAGATGAAGAGTGGCCTTTAAAATATAGGACAAGGTCACCCTTCCCTCCCCATGCAGCGCACACAGCGCTGTGCCGTGGTGCTTGGTGACAGCGGCTGTGCAGAGCCTCTGCCTGAGGGTGCTGAGGGCTGCCCCATGGGGACACGTGTGCCCCTTGGATGGGATGGTGGCTGGAGCTGGCATCCACCACTGCTGCTCTGTACCAGGCTCCATTGCTTCTTGTGCCTCCTACACCCTCTCCTTTGGGCGGGCTGCCCCTTGGTGTCCTGCTTAAGCCCTGCTGCTCTCCTTGCAGGGGAGATGTACAAGTCCTGCCTGAGTGTCTCCAGGGTGGTGGGACCCAGTGGCTGGGGTTGGAGTGATTCCTGGTCAAGTGTGAGCCTCTGTGGGTAGAAGTTTGTTTCCACATGAGCAGGAAATAATTCCTCTTGCTCCTCCTGGCACTGCCAGTGCTACTGACAGCTTTACTTCTCCATGGTGTGAGTGGGGGGGGAACCAACATGCAGCCCAGTGAGTGTTTGTAGAGTTTGATGCCTTGCAGACCAATGTCAGTCCATTTTATTGCACCTTTCTGCTCCTTTCATTGCTGCTGTACATTGTTGTCTGCATGCCTAAGCCCTCTACGGTCTGGATTGTCACCATTCCAGCCTGACAGAGCCAAGGCAAAGTGTACAGATGAACTTCTTTGGGAGCAGTCCAAGCCTGCAAGTCCTCTGCCCTCCTTCCAAGCATAAAGATATTAAATATAAACAGCCTTGTTATTTCAAGAGGAAACAAGACAAAGCATCCCAGAAGCAAACACTCAGCAGCAGCAGTGCTTCTTGATGAGAAGTTTCCTTGTGCCTGACCCTGGTGGCTTTCCAGGTGGATGCCAGCACTCCCATAGTGCTTTTAGTTAATGGAGAAAGATAATCCTGATGTCCTGGCCAGCACTGTCTGTGCAGTGCCCAGGGCTGTCCAAGCTGCTGCTGACTGTTCTGTTTCTCTGTGCTGCTGTTTGCTGCCAGGATCTAGTGCTCTGGCTGGTGCTCCTGGTGTCCCCAGGCCCGGGGACCATCCTGCTCCCAGGGGTGCTGCAGTGTGCAGGGGGGCTGAGCCAGAGGTGGAGGGACAGGAGGCCAAGGGCAGCACTGGCCTGGGCACGGAGCACACTTCTCCACTGAGGTTCTGGCTGGGTGCCTTCTGCCTGCAGCCCTTCCATTGCAATCTCTTGGCAAAGGGATGCTGTTACTGGAGAGAGGAGGCAGGTGGTCAACCCAAAATAACCAGATGGTGCTGTGCCTCTGAATGTAGGACAAGGTGGACCTGTAGATCCCAGTGGTCTTGAAGAGTGGCTGAAGGTCTCCTTTCAGGTCCCTGAATTCAAGTGCAAGGCTCAGACTGATGCTGCTGGCTCCTGCCCCAAGCAAGGGTCCAAAAGACCACGAGGGCCACTTGGGTCCACAGTCTTGGGGTGTCTAGCTGGTTCTTTGCCTTGCGGGTTTCTCAAGGATGCCTTTTGGTCCTATGGCCCAGAGGCACTCACTATTTGTATCCTTTGAAGCCAAGAACTCTGGATTCAAGATTTATAACTTCATTAGGACGTTTTGTTTATTCACTTATTGTATTATAGTGAGGTGTGACAGGCATCCTTCCACCTCTCCTCTGAGGAGATAAGCCCACTAGAAAATGTGCCTGTGATTAACTGCTACTTTGCTCTCTCTGTGCACAAAGCTGACTCCTGTTCATTTGCATCCTGATGGGTACTGACAAGAGAAGCTGTGGTCGTGGGTTTGTCTCCCAGCTTGGGCTGGGATTCCAGCTGTGGAAGGGGAATTATTGCCTTGGCTCTTCCCCACCCTCCTGCTGTCTGGCTTGATCCATGTGAATTTGAAAATAACAAGCTTGGTGTCATACCAGAGCACTGGGTATTTGTTATCCCAGCAGCTTCCAACCTCCTGAACATGCAAGGTCTGAGGTCCCATTTGGCTCTCAGATCTCAAGCTTGTGGTGCCCAGAAAGGCTTGTCTCTTTGGAGCCATTCAAACCGTGAGTCTTCCATGCATTAGTCAGAAGATCAACAGGGCCATTCAGTCCTAAGGGTGCTGAACACATCTCTAAAGTAGGTGTCGTTCTGTGCTCTTTCAGGTGTGCTCTGTTGCAAGACCACACTGGGACATGTCCTGTGCAGTTTTATTGGCCTGACTCACATCTGCTTGGACCAGCCACCTCCAGACATCTTGTCTGAGTGATAGCGAGAGCATTTTGCTGGCTGACCTCTTTAACCCAGACTTTCTTGGTTCAGAACAAAACCCAATAGCATTTGGTTTTGAAAGGTTATTTTGACCATGCTGACTCATTTACACAAACTATCCACAACTGCATGCTTTCCCTGCTGCCTCATAAGCACAAATTGCACATTGCTTGCCAGAGCTTGTTCTTCATGAGGACAACTCAAATCAGAAAGACCTGGTGGAGATGGGCTCTTCCATGTTCAGTGAAGGAACTCTGCTGTGAAGTTCAGGCACCATCAGCTTTTATTAACCATCATTAAACTTGTCCCAGCAGACTGGCAACATGAAAATTTTATGTGGCTTTTAGTAAGGCTGGGTGGAGCTTTTTAAACATCTACCTCTTGAGACAGATGCGGGAAGAAATCTGTGCCAGGCCAAGCAGTCAGGAAGAGGTACATTGAAACTATAGGAGTATGATTTCAGGTTGTGAGGTGACCTGTACTGGACCGCTTCGACCCTGAGGCTTCAACTCTGTTAAAACCATCCTTATTGCTTAAGCATCTACGTGGTTTTTCCCAATGGAACACAAAGGCTTTGGGAAGTTCTCAGAAGCGGGAGCCAACCCAAGTGTGAGTTTTGCCAAGTGACAGACCTGGAGGTTGAGCTGCAAGCCAGCAATCGTTAATGTAGCACTTATTTTAATGACTGCCACTAATTGCAAAGCAGACAGCTCAGCACCTGCATGTCACTGCAGCCCTGCAGGTTCTGCTTCTCTCCGGTCCTGCTCTTCAGATGCCACAGGAAAGTTATTCTACCCCATTGGGCAGTTGCACTTGTGGAAGGCAGCCTGGCGACAACCTCTCCAAGCACATCCTGGATGCTGGAGAGGGACTCTTCATCAGGGGCTGCAGCGATAGGACAGGGGGTGATGGGTTCAAACTGAAACAGGAAGAAGTTCTTTACTGTGAGGGTGCTGAGCCGCTGACAAAGGTTGCCCAAAGAAGGGGTGAATGCTCCATCCCTGGCAGTGTTCAAGGCCAGGTTGGACAGAGCCTTGGGTGACATGGTCTAGTGTGAGGTGTCCCTGCCCACGGCAAGGGGTTGGAACTGGATGATCTTAAGGTCCTTTCCAACCTTAACTATTCTGTGATCTGACCTCTGGACCCCATGAACTTGCACTGTCCCTTACCCATAGTCATTCTCTGGCCCTGACACCGTATTGAATGTCCCAGCTCACTGGGCTGCTCCCTCAGTGCTCTCATGGAGGGGGACTCACAGAAAGATTTAGGATTTCAAGTGCAGAGACAAGCTCTCCTTTAGGGCATAAGAAACATGAGAGACGTGCTGAGCACAGTGTGATCACCAAGGCCTCACTCCAGTGGCATGGAGGTGGTCATCTCCTTTTGGAAGTCCCTTTCTCAAAATCCTGGCTTGAATGTGTGGACCTTTATGCTCACTGCTGCCTCTTCCCTGGGGTCTCTCCTGGTGTGGCTCAGGCTGGCTCCAGCACTGATGGCTTTTGCATAACAGAGAATCATAGAATCAACTCGGTTGAAAAAGACCTTTAAGATCATCAAGTCCAACCATTACCCCAGGACTGACAAGTCCACCACTGAACTGTGTCATAGGGCAGAGCTGCTGCAATAAACACCCTCTGGGGTGGATGTGGGAAGAGTTCAGGGGGAATCAAGCCCCATGCCATCAAGCTCCTCAGCTGATGACAGAGAGGGTGGGAGAGAAAAGCAATTGCCACAGCCCATCTGCCACTGCTGGTCCTGGTCCAAATCCCAGTGCTGTGGATGAAGCTCCTGTTACCCTCCTCAGCTGAGATCACCTCCTCTGCTGCTGATGCTCCGGTGGTGGATGCAGGTTGCTCCTCCAAGCCCTGTCTGCCTTCCACCCCATGCAGGACCCATTGTCCTCTCAGCCCAGGGACGGGCACTGGGTTTCTGATGCCACTAGAGACTTTGCAGGAGTACGGCTGGGGATTTATTTATAACCTCCCCAGTTTCACCTGTCTGCTCAGTCACAACAGTCCCAGACACGCTGCCTTTCCTCCCCCGTTTTCCATATGCTAATGCTTCCCTCTCACCTGCCAGGGGCTGCTAATAGAGTTGTTCATGTCAGCCTGATAGACAGCCCTTGCATCTTCTCCTGCTGCAAACCGTGTGGCTGCAGGAGAGGAAGGCATGGTGGTCCCACAGGTTTCCCATCCACTGGGGTCCCTGAGTGTCTGGATTCGAGCTCTAGGAGATTTGGGACAGGCAGCCTCTGTGCAGTGCTGCCGTGCCCAGCCTGGCCCCAGGAGCTGGTGGCAGGGAAAGACAGGTACATACCACAGCAAGCTCACCAAGGGCTGCCAGTGCCAACTCCCTGCCTCAGTTTCCCCAGGGCAGGGCCATGTCCCTGTTTTGCCTCAGTGCCTTTGTTTCCACTCACCTCTCAGCCAAAGCAGTTTTGCTCTCCCTGGCTTTGCTTTAGGGCCCCACAATAATCTGGATCTTTCCGAAACCAGGACCAGATGTGGCATAAGCCTCCATTCCTCGCCTCAGCCGCCTGCAGGCTCTCCAGTTCTGTGCTCCTGTGGCAAACCCAAACACTTCCCTTCTCCTCACCCGTCTCCCAGCTGCCAAAAGAGCCCAACGCCCTGATGCAGGACCTGCAGCAGGCTGGAGAGGTGCCGGGCATCAGCATCCCACAGTGCTGGGGCCGGTGCTGTGCCAGCCCTTGGCAGCCTCCCCTGACAAGAGGTTATTATTCTCACTAGATATTACTTGTGGTGAGCACCTCCCTCCATTTGTGGACCTTTTGAGGCTCTTCCATTTCCAAGGCATTCTCCCCCCACCCCTCCTTTTATTTTTAAATTAAAAAAGGAAAAAAAAAGAGATGTTTCCATAGGAACTTGGTGAGAGGCTGATCCCGACCTCATTATTTGCTCAGTGAAAAGAACTTTATTTTCGTCTGTTTGTGTACATTGTCAGATTTTGGCTAAACCTACTTTCCTGACTTTGTACAGTGCGTTCTTTTAATCTTCATTTCAAATGCATTCATCCCGTGGCTTAATTTATCCCATATTGTGATCAAATTTAGCTGAAAGCAATCTGCTTTTGCCAATTCTGAATATTCATCAGCTGCCTCATTCATTCACTGGAGCAAACCCTGCTCAGAGTGCTGGGTGCTGCTGGCCGCGTGTCTTGCTCAGGGTGCTGCCTTTCTGCTTGCCCTTACCTACCGCATTGGTGCTGCCTGGAGCAAGGGAGCAATGGGTGTTGGTGGGTATGGGCTCCCCAGCACTGTCCTCTTTGGACCTGTCTGAAGATAGAGGTAAGGAGGCTGGGAGAATCATAAGGAGTTGAGGAGGGATGGATGCCCTGGCCATCTTCACCTGGGAGATCTGCAGGTGGTAGAGGATATCTCCACCTCCCTGCCCTCTGTACCGGTTTAGTCAAGGTCCTTTCTGATCTCTCCTTGTGACCTAGTTGGCCCCTTCTTTGTCCCAAACTATCTTGTTTCAACCTCCATCCTCCTGGAAGTGCATGAATGCAATGGGGGGAACAGGAGGTGAAGCACCCGCAACCCAGACCCCAGAGGAAAAGTCACAGGACCTTCAGGGAAACATGGTATAGCCTGAGGTATAGTCTGTGTTTCCTGATAGTCCCCAACTAGCACCGAAGCACAAGCTGGGAAGGTGCCTGTCTTGCCCATGATTTGACATCTGCACAAAGTCCCTGATCTCAGCCATGTATCAGCAGCGAATGAGATCTCTGGTGGTGTGAGAAGTTACACGTCCTCTTTCCTGAAAACTCAGTGACTTGTTCTTTTTAGGGAGACGTTGCACCCATTTTGGCAAGTCCCGTCCAGTGAACACGGCTGTGAGAGGCTGTGCTGGGGGGAGCAAGCCCCCTCTGTGCTGATGTTGAGGTTTTCAATGGAGTTTTTGTACAGATTGAACTGAAAAGACACGGGATTGTCCCATTCCCTGCTGCACCTTTGTCTCTATGAATCAGCAGTGTCTTAAAGAGGTGAAAAAGTTTGAAAATTGGGATGAAACAGCTCTATTCACTAAATATTTGTGGGAAAGCCCATGAGAGTTAGAGACGTGACTTGTTTTAATGAGCAAGTGCCTCTTCCCACTCCTGCAGCTCAGCCTCACGGGTCCCAAGGGCTTAGGAGAAGACAAGGGCTGGGCTGTGGCACCTTATGGAGCCACATTCCTGCATTGCAGCAAGTGGGCACTGCCCTGACCCCAGTGCAGTGACCCTACTGCTGGTTTGCAGATCAAGGCATGAACGTGTTTGGGGAAGTGATGCTCCCATAACCCTACCACAAAGCAGTGTCAGATTCAGGGTCTGATGGCTGTTATGTGGTGCTGTTCTACCAGACTGTGACAGGTCCTGCATAAAATATGCCTTCAGCCTCCTTTTTTCACCCATCAGATGAAATCTAACAAGATTTGCATAATAGATCAAACTGGCCTTCCTGGTATATTCAGCTGGAAAACGTATCTGAGGTGTCCATGAGCTCTTCATGAGAGGTGGATGGATGGTGGACATCTCCCAGGCAGTGCTCAGCACTTTGCCAGTCAGAGTGCAGTGCTTGTGATGTCCTGTTCTCCTTCTGGGAGAAATGAAATCAGTGAATTCATAGATAAATGATGTTTGAGAAGTGTTTCATGAGAGCGATCGGAAGCTGTGGCAGTGCTGTGGCTGAAGAGCCAGCTGGGTGAGGGACACAGCAGTTGAGCTCGCTTTGCAGTGCGACAAAGTTTGCGCTGTTTGCTCTATAGGCTTGGGAAGGGAGACAGGGGATGTGATTGCAAGGTCTTCAGGGATCTACTTCAGGGCTCTCACTGGTTCCCCTTACCCCTTTGTTGTACAGAGCAAGAACTCCTCAGCTGCAGAGCTGTATCCAGGTCTGTCTGTGAGCAGCCCCAAGCAAACATCATGGTCAAAGGGACTCAGCATCATCAGAGGCAGAGCTTGTAAAAGGGACTGAGCACTTTGTGCATCACCTTTCTCTGCAGATGGGCTAATGTGAGATGCCCAGAGTGAGACAAAGCAGAAATTCATGCATAATGCTACCTCCAAATCTCCCATTTAATCCATCCCTCTGCATTAATGTCACTTTACAGCTCTTGTGCTGCCCCTAGAGACTAGAGAGATTACTGGGAAGGGAGCATGCTGGTGTTTTGTCCTGGGCTCCTGCAGCACTGTGCCACCTTACACCAGCTGAGCATCTGTCCCTAATCTGGTTTAGCTGCATACAGCTCAACAAAACCACTAAGTGGATTGGCTTAGCTCTCCTCCACTAACCCAATCTGCGAATTGGATCTGGCTGGGTTTTGCAGGGTGTACAAGTCTGTTCTGGAACCATTCAGGAGCTCTGCACAGACGGGCTGCCTCGGAGGCTCAGTGCCATTCTGAGCTGGCTGGCTCCACTGCCAAGCTGCTGGGAGCTCACTGTGGAGTGCCAGCGCCAGGCTTCTGGGCATGGTAAAACACATCTTTCCCCATCTCCTTCGTGCCCTCTGCAGACTCACATCACCTCCCCTGTCCCTTTGGTTGCTGCAGGAAGGGGAGCGGCAGGATGAGCCCCTGAACTGATCCATTCCCTTCTCTGCGGCCTTGTCAAGACTGACAAGGCGTCAAAGGCAGGAGCTGGGAGTGCTGTAGGGGTAGCTATTACTGTGATCTGACACAGTCAATGGAATAGGGGAAAAGGAAGGGATGAACAGGGTCATGGCCACTGAGGGTGGCTGGAGACACTGGTACGTGTAATACAGCTCATGCATTCTGCTCCTGCCTCTCAAATCTATTCTGCCACCGGGCTGGTGGTCTAACACAACCACCAGCGCTCACAGCCCTGGAGCACAAACATCCAGTCCTGCCAGGACCTCACATTGCTCTCCCAGGTGCAGAAATCTGGGATGAAGGGCAGATGGGCAAGGGCTCATTTAGGGCCATAGATCTCAGCTGAGCACAGTGTGGTGCAATGCTCCTGCAAGCCACCAGCTCACATCTACAGGGTGAAGAGTGGCAGCATGACCACAGACTAACTCTGCTCCCACCACTCCAGTACAGGGCAGGAGCAATGCTGCCCAAAGACGAGACTGAGACAAGACCGGGCAGAAACATGTAAAAGGTAAGTACAACTCAAAGCATTCTCCCTCCCAAGGACCATGGGGATGGAGGAAAGTGTCGCCCCTGAATTTCCATCTTCCCCTGTCATTTGGTCAAGGAGCAAGAAGGTGCCTTAGTAGAAATGAGCAGATTAATTTTCTGCCTGCTGCTTGCCAGGGACAGGCTGTGTCTGTGACCAGCAGCACTGCAAGATGTGCAGTCACGCATCTGCTGGAGCACCTTGCTCCAGAGACACTCTTGGCCTCCTGCAACCAGCGTTATGGCTCCCTGGCCTTTCTGATTACTGGGCTTGTTCCTATCAATTCCTGTCTGCGGCTGGTGCTGCCTTTGTGATTTCCCAAGCTGCTTGCTAGGCAAGAACAAATCGCTTGCTGGAATCAAGTGAGATTGGGCATGTGTTCTACAGGGACAGCCACTCTCTGGGGTTTTTCAAAAGGAAAAGAAAACCTCTGAAGCTTTCAGAGACAGGTTAAATGTTGCTGAAGTCCTCAAGGCTCAAATTTAGGTCCAGAGCAGCTTTTTCTTACTATGAAGGTAAAGGTCAGATGGGGAATAATTTCTGGTCATGTCCTGAGAGCATTTCTCCTCCCAGATGTATGACTGACACAGCTCATATTCAGACCCAGCTGTGAGTGTGGCACCTCCACTGCTCCTCAGCATCAGTTGCAATAGCAGATGCAGCAGATGGGAGTGTTAACCTGGTTTTTATTTCCAGGCACTAAAACACATTGAGAGAGCGGCTGCTCTGAGAGTCTGTGCTTTGAGCTGGGCATCCTCCCTGTCTGGAGACCACCACCCCCTGCAAAATGATGAAGATCCTTCTGCCAGTGCTGCTCCATCTCTCTCCAGTGAAGCCTGAAAACGGGGCCGACAGAATTGGGACCCATGATTCTCTTCTTTAGCAAACAAAGTATGGCAAAGGAGCACAGCTCTAAAACCCCAGGCCACCTGGGACCTTTACATCTCTTACAGGGTGCTGTGCTTTCCCTCTTTTCTTGCTTTGTTGCGTGGACGCACATGCAGTGCCCTGTGCAGCGAGCCCTGCTCTTGGGCACTGTCCCAGCACACCAGCACTCAGTGTTGATAACCGCTCATCACTGGGCTGACTTGATGTTTAATGGCAGAATGAGGCAAGTGCTGTGCCTTGGCAGGACCTCACCTTCCTTCCTCAGCAGTGCTGAGAAGAAGAAGAAGAGGAGGAGAAGGAGGTATGCTTCAGGCTTCGCATCATCACTTGCTCTTCTGGGGGCAAGGAAGAGTGGAAGAGAGCTTGTGCTGGTGGTAACACTTGGGTGTTTGATGCATTGTGGGACAACCAATCACCATAATTCACAATGGTTAGTGAATTTTAGTGACTTTTATGACCTTGCATGGGTAAAAGGTGGGGAACGCTCCTTGCTAGAGATTGGGAGGGTTTGGGATCCTCTGTAAAGAACCCATGGGCAGAGGAGGGGTGCCAGGTTCAGCCTCAGCTGTGGTAGCTTGGAGTCAGCTCTTGTGCTGCGATGCCCTCACTATGGGTATGACTGGGGGAGCCAGTGCTAGGCAGCTGAAATACGGACTAGAGAGATACCCTGAAGGCAAGCACAGAGCTGCTGAAAGCCCTGCACAAGGCACAGCTTCTTGGGAAGGTGGCAGGGTGCGAAAGACAGCTTAAATGGTGCTTTCCCATTTCTCTTCAAGTAGTGGATGGACTGGAGAGGGGACTACTGTAAGAAGGTGGCATAATTTCTTACAACAGCTGGCTTTGAAGCACATGATGTTTTTAATACTTTCAATTAAGGCAGGCGGAGGAAGCAAAAGGTCAGAGGGTATTACAGAGAATTGAGGAGTTCCACACGCTGCACAAAACCTGAGCAGTGCCTTTGAATGAAGAGCAGAAATCAGTGGCGCACACAGAGGAGCCTGTGGCTCTTATACATCTAAAGAGGCAATATTCATAGGGCTGATGCATCCTTGGGTACAAGATGAGATCTTTTAGCAGCTGAGAGATAGGAAAAAAAGGCTCAGAAAGCCACCAGAAGGACACAGAATTAACTGCAAACCAATTAGGATTCACTCACCAAAGGAAGACATGCCAGCTGGCTTGTGGAGCGTGAGCTCCCCTGATACTCTTGATCTGAGAGAGGACCTGGTTGTTAGAACTGTTGTAAACTCTGAGCTAATACCCTAGCTCAGAGTTTATAAACAGCAGCACAGAGGTCTCGAGTCAAAGTGATGGGTGGGAAATGGCTGTGAAGGAGGTGACTTGAGGAGGTGACTTCCCTCCTCAATGAGTTCTTGCAAACAGGGATGAGATAAAGCCACTCTCCTGGTCACTGCTCGGGTCAAGGAGAGCTGAAAGAGTACTGTAACTGCCTACAAGAAAACATGTTCTGCTGCCTCTGCCAGCTCCCCTCCGTGCCAAATAAATTGCTGCCCTGGTTGTATCTGCAGCATCTGGGAGGTGCCCTCAGGGAAAACAGGCACATGTTTTTGAGGATTCAGAATCTCCAGCAAGAGGTGGTTTCTTTGGTGTCTGCTGACACTGTGCTCAGCTCTGAGGTGCTCCAGAGAAAATGGGCCATTCAGGAGAGTATGGCAGGGCCCAGGCTCTCTGCCAGTGACCTTTTGATCTAAGAGAAACCATCAAAGACCATGACCAGCCTGTAAGGATTTTGGGGAAGGTCTGGTGAGCTAAAGTAATGAAAAGGATGTCCTTGGTAAATAACATGTCTGGGGCAGTGATGGACACAGTGAGGTGCCAGCCTTTGCTCTGAGCAATCACTGGAAAACGCCAATTATTCCAGTGTGAGGGAGATCTGGCCCAATGAGCAGCTGTAGGAAGCTGCCTATTGCCATCCGGATCATCAGGAACCCCACATTGTGCTGAGCAGTGGGGGCCGTGCTCCTGTGCCGAGCTCGCACCGGGCAAGCAGCACCACGGCTTTCCACATAGGGCACCAGGGTTGTGTCAGGAGGTGCCCTACCCTTCCCTGCCCACCTCCCTGTGCTGACAGACCCTTTCTCTCCTGGTCTGCTCCTACTTTGGCTCTGGCAAGTTGAGTCCCAGCTTGAACGGAAGCTGGCTAGACAAAACCCTTCTGAACTGGCTGTATGAGGGATGAAATGGCTCTGTCGTTTCCCAGCAGCTAACGTATAGATTGTCAGAGCCATTTACAGATGTCTTCCTGCTGCAGTCTTGCCCTGCAATACAATAGTAGCCAAAAAGATGATGAATAATAAGACTGGTTTTATCCATTAGCTCTGTCTCTGAGGCATGTGCTCATATACAGAGTACAACCACCTCACGTTACTTGACAGGCAAGAGGCTGCAAGAGTAGCAAATCTCCGGGGATGCTGACAAGAAGGTGAATCACGAGCTAGACGGATTCAGGCAGACAACTACCAGGCGAGCACATGGCTGGATAAACAGAGGTACAGGAGCTGATCAGTAGGTGGAAAAGCATTAAAGATCCTTTCATGGTTCACCTGTAGCGCAATAAATAAGACTCGCACCAAGAGTGGAGAGCACATCTCTCTGCGGACTGCAGGAGGGTGAATAATGTGCCTTTGGCATGATCTATATGGAGGGACAATACAGTCCCTGATTAATACAGCCAAAGACTTTTGTCTCCTGTGCTTCCAAAGCAGGTCATAGTGAACTGTGAGCTGAGATGTGCAGAAAAAGGGAGGATCTTGGGTCTGCAGGGCCAGAATTTCTGGGTTTCCGCTGTTCTTCCACTTCTGAGATTTTTATTCTTAAAATTGAGCTTTTTGTCTGAGATTCACAAAATCGATATTTCCAGGCTGAGAACAACACGAATCACCCTTGAAAATTTGATATGTTTTTTATACTTTCCCCAGTGATTAGAGAAATGGGCCATTTTTAATGAAAATATTTGCAATGATCTGCAAGTTTGTTGTGAAAACAGGATGATTCTTGCATTCATGATGAAGAGTGAGGAGACTGGCAAAGAGCATTTCCCTGTTTCATTGCATGGATTAGTCACTCTTTGAGTGGAAATAAAGGGATGTATACGGATGTAAAGGCAGAGAAGGGATGTATACGGATGTAAAATAAAGGGAATACAGTGGAAATAATGCAGTGGAAATAAAGGGGTGTATACAGATGTAAAAGCAGAGAAATAAATCTACAGTAAAAGAGCACTTTGTGAATCATAGAATTATAGAATGGTTTGGGTTGGAAAGAACCTTAAGATCATCCAGTTCCAACCCCTGCCATGGGCAGGGACACCTCACATTAGACCATGTTGCCCAAGTCCCATCCAACCTGACCTTGAACACTGCCAGGGATGGAGCATTTATCACTTCTCTGGGCACCCTGTGCCAGTGCCTCACCACCCTCACAGTAAAGAACTTCTTCCTTATATCTATCCTGAACTTCCCCTGTTTTAGTCTGAACCCATTGCCCCTTGTCCTGTCGTTACAGTCTGAATGGGCAGGTGAAGGACAGAACAGGGGATAAATAGAGTGGAATCTGAGCAGAGGTTTGCATCAATGTTGTTGGTATTTAGGTGGAGTGGTCCAGTGTACACATCATATCAAAAGACACATCACGGTGTGTACAACCACCGCTGATACATCCTAATAGAATTATTTTGTAGTGAAATGTTTTGACACTTTGAACAAGACAGGAAGGGAAGCACACAGCATACTAATGAGAGGACCAGCAGTTTTCAATATATTAAATCATGATTTTAGACTAACACAAAGCTATTGAGTCAAAGTAGTTCATTAAAACACAAAACAATACTTGGATCTAGAAAATAAGATGTTTCAATCAATGCTAAGTAAAAGCTGCTCCGAATGATGTAAAACAAATATAGTAATGGGAATAAAGTAGTGGAAGAGCTGGGATCCTCTGCCTCATTGCGTGCCTGGTGCATGTTACGCAGTACTGCTGCTGACATGTCTTGAGAGGTAGAAATGTAAAGCAATGCAATTTGTATGCCTCGGGAAATGATGAAATTAATTATTTATTTTAAATTTGTGTATTTGATTCGAAAACACAATTTGCATTTTTGTTTTCTGAACTGTATTTGTTCTGGAATTGCTCATTTTACAGGACTTTTTTTCCCCCTCAGCTAGAATTAACACAGGCTTCAAGATATGACAGTTTCTTATTAAACACAGTCTCCAAGTTTCCACCACTGGTACATAAGCCTTGTTGCCACCCATCCCACTGTCTCTTGTGTGGATGAGGCAGAGAGAGACCTTCCTGCCCATGGAGGTGTAACACTGCTCGGGGCTCCCTCATTGTGCTCATGAAGCCCAGGGTCTGTGCCTGGGCTGTGACCACCTTGTCCTCAGCTGCTGCAGAGGGGCTGAAGACTGGTGCTTCCTCCTCTCCCTGGAGGCTGATGCTCTTTGCAAGGGTGGCAGGAATAGGTGCTGCTGGCATCCGTCCCCGGGTGCCTGTCCCAGTGTTGGGAGTGCTGGGATTCCCCATGGACCAATGGCATTATTAAAGAAAACAGCATTTCAGGGAGTCACAATCAGACTTTCCCTCTGGGTCCTAATTGTGTTCCTTATTCACAGACACCAAGCCCAGCTCCAGTGGGAGGCTGCAGATCCCGAGTGCACCCTGAGTTCTCTAGGAGCAGAACTGAACCTTGTGGTCCAGCACTCCTCACACTGTTGGTAAGGACCCGTTTCCTACTCCACACACTGTGGAGGAGCAGCAGGCAGCCTGGGATGAGCTGCATGGCATTAGTTCAGTCCTGGCTGCTCTGGCAGCTCATGAGGATCCAGCAATCCTCCTTCCCGGGGTGCAACATCCCAGCATCACTATGCACTTGTTTCCTCCCAGCCCCAGGCAGCAGCTTCGTTACTCTTCCCATTCAGAGCAATGCTGTGGGCACTGGTGCCTGTCCAAACATCTGCAGCACCATCAGGACAGAAGTCTCACTGGTGAGCTTTGCTCCAAGCTGTTCCCAGTTTGCTCCCCATGCAGTGTGTCTCACTGCCCAGCCTCCCTGGCCAGGAGGCAAGCCTGTTGTTTTCTATCCCACTGGGTTTTTCATATATATGCTAAGCAGGTAGCCCTGGCTGGTGGACACAACCCATTCATCTTAACACGGCTGGGATCCATTCATTTTCTTCTGTTCTTTCTGTTCTGCAGGGCTGTGCCAGAACTTGCTGGTGGTACCTGGTGTTAGAAAGTGCCAAAATGCTGCAGATCTGGCAGGGGGACAGCACCAGTGCATGCAGGATTATGCACACAGGTAGGCAGCACAGATGTACCCAGCAGACCAACCCCAAAGAGATGTCAGACCAGAGCACCTAGCTCCTCTTGGCACGAGGCAGGAAGCTCCCGAAGATCTCCCTGCCTCTGGATTTCATTTATTTCCATTTATTTATTTTCCACACTTGTTACTGTTGAATCCTCACAAATTTCTCTTTTAAGCAGTTTCTGGTCTCCGTCTACTCTGGTACACTGTTGGCATCTCCAGCATCCTGTGGCAAGGAGTGCCATGGCTCTGCCTCCAGTTCAGCACTGCATCTTGTGTTGCTTTGAACCTTGTTGCTGTCAGCTTCATTTGGAGTAAGGCACTGTGAGCTTTTCCCAGGTCTAATTCCCCTGTGCACTGAGGGGGGCAGAGCTGCAGCCAGTGTCCAAGAGGTGCAATTCGACTTGCATGGTGGCTCTGCCATCTCCTTTCTTCTTGTGCTGCAGGGGCCGGGCTGTGTTGCTGGAAAGGGCACAGCTCCAGGGCATGAGCTCCCAAAGGTGCTTCGCTGCCCAGGATGCTGAAGTCAGAAGGGTAGCAGCGAGCTCTGCACCCAGGCTGTGTGTCATCTCGAGCCTTCAGCTCCTGAGACACCACAACCTTTCCTGCATGTTACAATGGCCTTTCTATTGCATCTCCAAAATGTACCTTGTGTGCTGTGTCTGAAACATACAACCCCACAGCTAACTGCAGTGTCTCCACACTGCAGAGAGATAATTAAGACTAATAATGATCCGCGTTGTAAGTGATTTTAAAAACAAAGCACAGCTATTTCTATTTCTATTAGGCATTTATAATGCTTTTATAGGCTTTTATGAAGCTTAGAGTTGGCTTTTTTAGATAATTAACTGTAGATCCTAGCCTAAGGGATGCTGATGTTGCACCTCCAAAGCAGCCATAGTCTCCCACCCTGCACCAAACACCTCTAGTCAGGGGACACCTCTCCATCCATGAAACAAAACGCTTCTGATTTCCCCCCACCCTGGCATTAAGCTAATTGTTCTGTGATAGCTCAGTGATCCCACATGTTGTGTTTGCTGCTTTCTCAGTCCCTGAAAATCCTACTTCTCTTGAGGGAACTCAAATCTGGCACTTTCCCGGACTCTTTATTTCTCTTCTCTCCAGCTGGAAGTGGTGCTTTTCCCCAGCTGCGTTTTCCCAAGGAAGAACCCTGTGAAAGGGGAAGCAAACCCTGATTTCTTTTGCCTTTGCTTTGGCCAGGAATGCTGTCTGGAGATGGGATCTGGAGAGTCTAGAAAGGCCAAAAGATGCTGAGAGATGAGAGCAGAGCAAGCCCACAACGTGGCCCCATGAGCATGCTCGGAGGCATGAAGCAGCAACACCTCCCATCTCAGGGTTGTCTGCTCCATCTGAGGAAAACAAGGTATCAAAGTCCTTCTTTATAAGAATGTCTTTTACAAGGTAACTGGAAAAGTTAAAAGTAAATGCGTTGGGTATGACCTGCCAATCAAATGTCTTCTGAGATCAACTGAATGTAGCGTGAAGGGAGGCAGGTAACATGACGGAAAAGATTACCCAAGTATCAAAGCCTATTTGCCATGGTGAAACATCCCCAGAATAGCAAGATCCCCTGCCCAGGGTATGCACGGGGGTTGTGGCTGGCCTGCCAGGCAGCCAGCACTGGGCTAGGAGAGGTTTCTCCTAGCTGAACCCAGCAAATCCAACTCCAAAGCCCTAAACGTGGCTGTAGATGATGCCCACCTCTGCTTTGCTCTGCAGATGACAGTTTCATCATTCCTAAGCATTTTGGTTTGAATTCAGTCAGGCTGTAAAAATATTCATTTTATCCCTAGCTCAGATGTTGAAATTGAATGTCACTTAGAAGCAGAAACCTGGAATTATTCTGCGAGAAAATGCTAAAAAGAGGTTCTTCCAAGTTTTGTCCAAAAATAAACCCCATTTTCCAGTGAGGCAGTTTGCTCCATGCTCTCCACAGTCCGGCAGTGGGGTCGGCTCTGCCCATGGCAGGTCTGTGCTGCTGCCCACGGCAGGTCTGTGCTGCTGCCCACCACACGTGGATCAGCACTTCACTTCATGGGCATTTCATGGTAACCAGAAGCATTTGTAACCTCCCACAACCTTATTGTCCAGAGCTGCACTGATGGGGGAGTCTCACTGTCTTTTCTCCTGCTTTTCTCCCTCCATGCCCTTGCCATTATTCTCATGTAGTAAGAGCTTAGAAATACGAACTCTAAAGGTTTATATACCAAAAAGCCAATACAATTGCCAACAATTCTTATTTTGAACCTCTCCAAATCTGTAATCCAATGACATGGATTTAAAAAACCAATAATTTATCTTATTGTATTTTTCAGTAAGGCTGATTTATCTTATGTGTAGCCTTGACTGTGGTGTTACCTCCTGCTTCTGCCAGAGGACTGGTGCTACAGGGGAATGGGTTTATTGTGTCTCATGCCCAAGCAGAACCAGGAACTTAGAACCACGCTACTTTGGATATATCAGCTCACCTTTAGACTTGGCTTCCTGGTGGTGCAAACCTATAAGGAAACCCCATTTTCAGCGAGCACTGACCAGTCACCAGAGCAGGATCCTGGGAGAAGACACAGGTACCCAGGGGAGAGGGATGCTGCCTGGCACCAGTGCAGGTGCTGCCTGGCACCATTGCAGGCACTGCCCTGCAAAGTGAGGCTGGCAGCTCCATCGTGCAGCCTGTCCCCAGGTCCAGACCCCAGCATTTATGTCTCACATGGGAAAGGGACGTTATGCTGCCATCAGCCTTGTGGGTAGCACACTGGCTTTGTACGAAGCCTCCCTCACTTCTATTTCTGGGTCACATTCTAAATCTCCCTTCTTATCAGGTTGCATCTGTCTCTTTGATTTGAATGCATTTCTGCTTCGCTGGTGTATATAGCTCACCTGCATCCTCCCCGGCACCAACGTGGCTCGTGCATGGATGTTTGCATGCTGAGAGCTATTACCATGCCCACTGCAGCTGAGAGCAGTGTATAAAAATACTGGGTTTTGGGGAGGGTGTGTAGATTTTGGGTGCATGGTTTTAATTAGAAATTGACATTTCTAAGCCTTTGGCTGCCAAGCAACAAGCATCTAGAAAATGATCTCAGTTGTGATATGTAGGTACCCAGCGTCCATCCTCGCTGCTGTATTTAAAGCCTCAGAAAGGGCCACCCCACCATTCATTGCACAGGCACTCATCAGTGGTTAAGTTAGCAGTTAAGGTAGATGGAAACCAAGGCAGAGTGGCTGATCCAGGACCCCATCAGCCCCCAGCACTGCTGGAGTTGCAGAAGCTGAACATGAAATGATGAGGGAATGGAATCTGGTATCAGAACCAGTAGCATGCTCTGAAGCTGGAGTCTGAGCCTGGCTGAATGGAGCCCTGGCTCCCCTCTTTGGGCCAAGGCCAGGACTTCATGCAGCCTGAGGACCTGGCCCATTGTTGAGTGGGCAAACAGGAGCGTGCAGCACAGAGCCCCTGTTAACAAAATGAACAGGAGCCAGGGAGCACGGGACACTTGTGCCTCTCTGCAGACACTGACATACAGCCTCCCTGGCCTCATCCTTACAGAACAAGCAGCTTCCTCCTTATCTTTCTTTTCTGTGTGAGATTCATGCCTCGAATTAGCTGACTGACTCACTGCTCTCTTTGCAAAACAGTGTTTAGTCCTTTCTTGCTTGCAACACCTCCCCTAGAGCTCTTCAGCCAGGCTGGCAGCAGAGGAGAGCAGCAAGAGACAGTGTCCAGGGGCAAAGCCCTGCAAAGCTTTGGCATCTCTGGGCCATCCTGTAGGTCAGAGATGCTGATGGATGCAGCACACTCCCCCTGCACAGCCCTTGTACCTCTGGCCTCCCCTGGTCTGGCAGGAGAAGGGGTTGAAGGCTGAACTGCCTGTGGGCTGTGGTCAGAGAGTGGCAGCAAGATGAGCTCCTGAGCAGCGGGAGGAAGGTTGAAGCTGCCTTATTCATGTCCCTCTTCCTTTCATGGTAGACTTGCTGCTCATATAATATTAGCCAGAGCTTTGCAGGTACTAAATAAACCACCATCTCTTGAGAAACAGCTGGACGGTGTCGTAAACTGTTTCCTAGTACCCAAGCCACGGTTTCCTGCAGTAAAAACGTGCAGGCAGGCACACCAGAGCAGACTGATGGCCTGTCTGGTCCAACACAATGTGTCCAACAGTCGATCATGGCAAATGCTCCCAAGGAAGTCATTATATGTTCCTAACGTGCTTATCTGTGCAGTCCTGTCCTGTGGGTCTGTAGCAGGAGGACTGCTGTCCCTTGTTTGCTTCCTGATCTGGCCTAATGTGACTACAGATGCTCCTCTTCTCCCTAAGTGCCTAAGCTTCTTTCTGACTCTTATTAAGGTCCTTCCTTCAGTTTTATCCCATTACTCCTCAGCCTTCCCACCTGACATCCCTTCAGATAACTAGATATGGTGTTAGACTCTCAGGCCTGCTGTGCTCATTGCTTGGCTTATCATGCATTCAGTTGAATTTGGTGTGTTGCAAACATGAGAGTAAGAGTCTGACTGAGTTCAGTCCACTTACTTCACCCTTCTGAGTATTCACTTCTTGGTGTTCCCTATTTTGCATGCTCCTGAGGTAGGGCACAGGTTGTTTTTTGTTCCAGGATATCAACTATAGGCTATGAATCTTGTCTATGTGGGATATATCTTTTCTCAGACATGCTGATGGTCTCCAGCTTGTTCAGGCAGGGTAAGAGACCCATAATCTGCCTGTGGGTGCCCATCTGTCCTCAGGGAGAATGTGGAGTTCAAGCCTCCAGCAAAGCCACATTGCCTGGAATGAACAACTACCTGGTTAGGAGGAATTTTATGAAAGAGGGTAGCA
>NW_009920141.1:0-4581 GCF_000696875.1 Nestor notabilis | reverse complement strand
CCTGCTGAATGGGCTTTGTAAGAGTTGCCACCTTGGTCCAAGGCAGAGGGAGACATTTTCTGTGAGCAGCACACAGAGAACACAGGAGGCCGGGGCTGAGTTTTCAAGCATGTGGCTGAGTTAACAGCCCATTACTCATCAGTGCTTGATTTCAGCAAGGAACAGAGGAGAAGAGTTGACTTGAGAATGATTCGTTGAAAGAACATCAAAATGCACAAGGTCTGCCCTCTACCTACCTGGGAGGTGCTGGAGGTCTGCACCATGCTGTGATGCTCCTCTGATCCTCTACAGCTCACTGGCCTTTCACCCCTCAGTGATCTCCAGAGGTATCTGCAGCCCCCTGAAGGTGCAAGGGGTTGTAGGATCTCACTGGGAGAACTGCATCAGGTCAGAGCTTGGGGGATGCCGACCCATCCTGTGTTCAGTGCATCTCCCCTTTTCTGTCCCTCCATGTGTCTGAGAGCTCTGGGGACTGGACCCCACTCACGAGTGGCTGCTTCCCTGCATTACTCTCATCTGTGTTCAATGTGTCTCTTCCTTATACCCCCAGGTCCTCGGTTCGTTCTTTCTGTCTCTGGGTCCTATGGACTCAACGGCCCCAATACTGCTTTGCTCATGCTCGGCACTGCATCCATCACTCTACACTGCCACCTCACTTATTCCTTCTCCTCTGATTCCCCTCTCCACATGCTGTCCTCCAGTCCCTCCCCAGCTTTCTTGCTTCCCATGCAGAGCCAAGCTGGGTCATTTCTCCTGTTGGCAGTGAGCATTTGGTCCAATATGACTGAAATGTTCAGTGGCATCTTTGACAAATAATGTCACCCTTGGAGACTGAAGCAATCCAGTGCCGGAGAAGATGTTTCTGCTAAACAGCAGAGAGCTGCAAGCTACATTCAAAGACTGTCCTGTGGGCTGCTAAACCTCCAGGAGGATAGAACTTGAAATAGAAGGGCCTTTGTGTGACCAGCATGGCTTTTGTTCTCATACACTCCAAGTTCCCATTGCTCATACAGTGTTACGGTGCAAGTCAACTCCTTGGGTCAAAACAGTGCCTTTTGGATTCGGTTCTGCTTTCTCCTCCCTAAATGACTCTGTTCCTCTCAGCAAATTGACCTCCCACACAGCACCCTGCCACCATCTTCATAAGGGGTGTAAGAGATGCTGACTTGTAAACATTTGTCCTCTGCTGCTGCTCTGTGGAGACAAATTTCCTGTACCACCTTGGTGGGAGACTTATGTATCCCTGTTTCTCCTGGCAACCCATGTTCCTTCCATGGAGACGGCCCCCTCACACCTTTGCTCTGCTCTGCTCTGTCCCTAAAGTGTGGGGCTAGAGCCCCTCAAACATCTCTGAGAGTGGAAAAATCCCCCTAGGTTGCTGCCCCAAATCCCCCAGGCCGCCTTCTTCTCCTCCTCCACCTCTGCACTTACTGCCTTCTGTCTCTCTTCTTCAGCAGTGTCCTGTGTCCAGGTTTCCATGATTGTTTCAAAGCCATGCTCAAGCTTCATCTTTGATCTTTCCCCTGGTCTCCACACTTCCATCTGCACTTGGCTTAGAAAGCTGGTCCTTCTGAGCTTCTCTGATGTCCTTCCCTGGTTTTCTGCCTGCCTTTGTCATCTTTTCTTCTCTGCCTCTTCTTTACGCCCGCCTCCCTCTTCTGCTGGATGCCCACAGCATCCTGTCCTTCAGCCCTTTCCGTTCTCCTTTCACACATTATCTCTGGGTAATCTCCACCACCCACTGACTCCAACCGCTATCTCTATGGTGACTCTCGGATCCTCCGTGCTGTGCCAGACTCATCTGTTTCTTTCAGGAGAAATCAGCCAGCCTGGCTGACAATTCCTGGTGGAGGTCTAGCCCATCAGCCCAATTTCAGCACCATGAGAGCAGAGTTCATCCCCTCCCACCAAAGCTTCCCACGTCTCTCTCAAGCAGCCAAGACCTCTGTGTTGCACTGCTCTGCACCACCTTGAGCTTACCTTCCTTGTTCTAGCTATGCCTGAGTCCCACACGTCCTCTCCATCCACTGCTTCCAGATAAAGCCTTTTATATTAATTCCTCCAGCTAAAATACTTGTCTGGGCTCAAATACATTGCCTTTTGATTACTGCTACACTATTCCCTCTGGCCTGACACCAGCAGCCATGTTGATGAATACTCATGACACTGGTTCCTGGAAAGATTATTTCCCCTTTGCCTTGAACATGTCACCTCTTCCCGTGTCCCTCTGATTCTCCTTCCTTTATCACCAGGAATGGGAGCCATTTGTCTTTACTTGGAAAAGCCTCTACAGCCATCTGTGGCGTTCCTGCTAGCATCCAAGTCCCCTCTTGCCTCCTGTACACCTGAGAAGTGGGGTTTGGGGCTGTTTTGCAGACATGCCTCCCCAGTTGTCCTTCATTCCTAATATCCCTCCTTATCCCACCATCACATTCCTCCACATGGGCTTTGCTGGCTTGCTAACTAAAAACACAACAGGGGAGAATGCCAGCTTGCCAGGGCTCCTTTCCATTGCCCTGGGCACTGCACCTGGCTGTAGACTTCTTAGGACACCAAGTGGCTTTTCTGAGGAGCACACATACACTCATGGGAAAATCAGCAATAAATACCATTATTCACACCTTCATCTTCATTTCCTTTCGGTTGGGGCTGACATAAGGCCTGGGAGGGCTGTAGAAGAGGCAGGATGATGGAAAAGGCATTGCCCCTCAGAGCCTAAAGATTCAAGACTGACGGGTCTTGCCACTGGGATCCAGAAGCCACCTTGCCTTAGAGATGAAATGTGCTTCTCCTCCGCAGCAGCGTGGTGCCTTTTGAAGTAAGCCATTCACCCAGCTTCTGCTCTCTTTTGTCCCCATGCCTCTGGGCCTCAGTCTCCATCATTGACAAATAACCTGCAAAATTTCAGTTTAAGAAGAAAAACCATTTTGAAGCTGACAGGCATTTAGAGGGAGGATTTGGAAGTATGTGGGCAGCCTTCATCACCCTGTGAAGGGAGCCAGGCACCCTTGAAACTTGGGGCAGGAAAATGCCTGGGTTAAGAGAGACTTTAGAGGGTGCAGAGAGCACTGTGGGGCTCGTTGTTCTTCTCTACTTGGTCATTTCCCCTTAGGGATGAACTGAATGGTCAATTCTGTATTCAAGGCTGTGAAGGCAGCTGCACTTTTGCTGAATCTGCTACAGGAAGGGAAAAAAAAAATCTCTATATTTCCATTTTCTGTAGAGAATGAAGCCTCTTCCCCAGAAAGCCAAGCTCTCCATTTGGAAAAGCACTAGGGCAAAGTGATGGGAAAATAACCAGGATAGCTGCTCATAGCACCTTATGCTCACCCCTCAGGCCTGACCCTGAAGTATCTAACAAAGGGCACAGAGGCTGTAGCATTATTTCTATAGAAATAAGCAGAGCTTGGCCCTTCGAGCACCCCACTTTCTCATGGGGCAGCCCTGCTCAGGCCTCCCAGAGCTGCAAGGTCCATGAATTAGCAATCAATCACCTCTGGAACCACAGAACTGCCCAAGGCCAGGCTATGAATCTACGGCAGGGGAGAGTCCAAGAAGTCTTGCTCAATGTCCTGCATGGACCTATCTGCTCAGCGTGCATTATATCTTGAAGTGGCACCTGAATGGAGGGGCTGTTTCCCCACACAGGTTCCCCAGCTCTCCCCAGGAGAGAATGGTATGGGTCAGGCAGGCTGGGCAGGGGGATGTCTTTCACCCATTAGGACCAAAGCATCCTAAGAAGGTCAGAGGAAGTGTGAGGAGCAAGCACAGTTGCTTGCAGCCCAGTGCTGGCTGCCGGGGCTGGTAAGTTCACTCCCAGCCCATGGCAAGCTGATGCCTAGGAATGCACACATGCAATGGAATGACCAAAAGCCATGGGCAAAAGAGAAGTGAACAGTTGAGCCTAATTTGTGCAAGGTTGTAAATCACTGTGGCAGATGGTCAGTGGATTATTTTCCAGAGGGTTAAGCAAGACCCAGATTAGGAAAAGCTGAGAAATTTTGATGTGGTGTGCAGGACATTGTCCTGAGGCTTAGGACACATGGAGCCAGTGCCTTTTGTGGGGGTCCTGGCTGTGCAGAGTTTGTGAGGAGCCCTGCCTGAGCATGGCAAAGATGGGAGGCTGCAAGGGCAGATGTGGGGCAGAGCATGCAGACTGTGCATTGGGTTGGCAATATGGGCAAAAGGTGCCCCCGGAGCTTTACATGTCCTTAAAGCCAAGCTCCTGGTGGGGTTGCTGATGACCCTCAGGCTGGCGTCAGCCCTGTCTTGGAGGACGAGAAAATTTCAGTTTCACAGGAGGGCCCTGACACTGCTCTGGCTCTTCGCGGGGCCGTGCCCACCGCCTGCCTTCCCCTGCCTTCTGCTTGCCCCTGCCGCCCTCACAGCACCCCTGGGTGCCGGGCTGGAGGGAGGGTGCTGTGCCGGCCCCACTCCGCTCCCTGCCCTGATTTCCTTGTGGAAATCCCAGAGTCTGCTCCAGATCCAGCTCTGGTTTTGGGGGCAGCCATCTCCCTCTCCTTCTCTTTCCTCTTCCCTCCTTCTGCTCTCCTTCCTCCTCCTCTCCCTCCCTCCTCTCCG
>NW_009920140.1:0-540 GCF_000696875.1 Nestor notabilis | reverse complement strand
TTTCTCACTGTCCTGAGGATCTCAAGCTCGATCATCTCATGGTCGCTACAGCCAAGTGGTTACAGCTCACACTTGCCACGCTGCTCATGCGCGTGTGGTGGTGGCACCCGTGCTGGTGGCACCGGTGCTGGTGGCACTGCTTCACTGCCAGCACCGCTGCAGCTCCCTCTGTGCTCCTCTTCCTCAGCCGAGGCACCACTGCTGCCACGTGCGGGGGACAAACCTGTGTCCTAGTGCACAAGGCCGTGCCACAGCGTGCAAGGGTAGGCCCTGGTGTCCCAGCCTCCGCCAGGGCGTGCAAACCCGTGTTTCCATGTGCAAACCCCTGTTTCCACGTGCAAACCCGTGTTTCCACGTGCAAACCCGTGTCATGTCGTACCAGCCCACCCCATTGTGCCACCCCAGGCGTGCGAGGCCCCGTCACGTGTGTCGTGTGCATCGTATGTGTATTACGTGTGTCACGCATGTCACGCGTGTCCCACGGGACACCCACACCACGGGATGCTCTATGACTTTATTAATACCTGATATAACGGGGTC
>NW_009920139.1:84678-91714 GCF_000696875.1 Nestor notabilis | reverse complement strand
CACTCCCCCCCTCCATCCTTCGTCCTGTCTTCCCCACCCCCAACCCCTTCCCTATCCTTTCCCTTCCTCATCCCCAAAATTCTTGCTTGTCCTCTCTAGGGAACTTTGTGTGGGTTTCTGGCACGCACGCTGGTTTAAAGAAAAGAGACCAGTTTTCAAAAGAGAGAGGCAAAGGGGGGAGCAGAAAAGGAAAGAGAGAGAAGAAAACAGCTGGAGAAAGGCAAAGGAGGACGTTTGTGGATGACAGAAGGATGGGTAAGTGAACTTTTCTTGTTTGTTTGGTAGCAGAGCTACAGCTGGATGGTTTATTTTTCAGCTGGATTATTAGCTGTTCAGGAGGGGGAAAGACCAGTTTTCAAAAGAGAGAGGCAAAGGGGGGAGCAGAAAAGGAAAGAGAGAGAAGAAAACAGCTGGAGAAAGGCAAAGGAGGACGTTTGTGGATGACAGAAGGATGGGTAAGTGAACTTTTCTTGTTTGTTTGGTAGCAGAGCTACAGCTGGATGGTTTATTTTTCAGCTGGATTATTAGCTGTTCAGGAGGGGGAAACAGCCTAAGCAGCAGCAGTGCATTCCTTTGCCAGGTGACTCACTGTACTTGCTATTGTATTTTTAGATCATATATTCCCCCCTCACACACACGCACACACACACCTTTCCTCCCGCAGTGGTTCTGTATGTAATTCGTCTGTACATGCATGCACCGAGTTGAGGGCTGGAGAGAGGACGTTTGCTGCCTGCACAAGCCACCTACACACCTGCACACGTCTAGATAAGCACATGTATGCGTGAGGCTCACACAGCATTTCTGCTGGCTTTGGATCCCTATTCAATGAGCCTTTACTGGTATTATTATTCAGGCTGTCAGAAAGGACCGTTAACACTTTGCAGTATGTGGGAAGCAAAGGGAAGGGGGTGGGGGGGGTAGGTTTTCTTGTATAGATGGGGTTGAAAAGGCTTGTTTGGGCTTTGGAAAGATACCCCTAAGATTGCTATAAGTCTCCAGCAGGCATTTACCAGTCTTATTTTTTCAAGTGTGACAGGTTTATTTCCTTCCTTCCTTCCCCCCCCGCCCCCCCCAGCCCCCCAGTCTGGAACAGACAGAACAGATTTTGAGCTGGCTGCTGCTGGCACACAGGCAGTAGCGAGGAGATGAGGATTTCAATTTAAAAGCTAGCCATTAAAATGAAAGTCATATAAATAGACATATCATATATGACTGTAACACAGTCAGGGGCATTTTAGATTAAGAATTTTCTTGTAGATTGCCCTTTGGCTTAAAATGGGATTAAATAACTGCAGCACAGGGGTGCTTTTGTGTGTGTGACAAATAATAAAGTAATTATTTACTGAGGAGATACCACCCTTAAAATATCTCCTGTTGGAGGAATGCATTTCAGTCTTAGCAAGGCTGCAACTCTGGACAGAGGCACCAGTCCTAAAATCATCACAGGGTGCGAATGGATGTTGGGTGTTCTGACAACCCCTCCACCTCCTTTCCTCATTATTCCAAGAATGGGGGAAATGTGCCTGTCCTCACGTACCAGCATTGCTCCTGTGTGATAAATGTGACATCTCAAATGCAAAGTCTTCACATCAGTAGAGCTGGGGAAGAGAGAGGGGAGTTGAAATAGGAATATACCCCTTTAAACTTTCTGTGCTTTGCTGCTCTGAGGCAGTGTTATATGTAAGTATTTGTGTTTCATAGAGTATATAATGAATATATAAGATAATAAATGCTTAGGTATTCACAGCTGCATGTAGACAACTTGAGAAGAGTATGTGTTAAAACTATGATTCATTTGAAAGAAATATGTCTTCTGCCATGCTCCTGATATTGGGGTCCCATCCTAGCATTCCATGGTTTACTTCTCTGTGTGGTAGAACTTCTATTTCTGTGCATCCATTTATGTATTTTAGGTACATAAAAATGATGAGTAACCTCCTTAAAGCTACTCTTACAAGCAAATCACCCAGTGCAAAAAGTAAAGCCTTTACTTAGTGTCTAATTTTACGATAAATACATGTTTTAAAGATGGATCAAACTTCCCGATGAGTAGATTTCTCACTTTATGCTGTGATTTTTGAAGGCATTGGACTGTAAGTTGCTTTTATGAAGGAACACGTTCAGCAGCACGTAAAGACCAGAAGCTTTGGTTCATTTCCTTTCCAGCACTGTGGAGCATTCAGCACAGTGACTTGACAAATATGTTTATTGTTAAAACCCCAGCATCTAGCGGTAAAGATATACCAGCTACACTGGGAGATGATGTACAGGAGGAAAATGAATAGAGAACAGGCTCTAAGGGTCCTTCTAAGGCATCATAAATCACACAAAAGTAATTGAATAACAAGAGTAGTACTGGTGATGGTGAGATGGCAAGCCAGAAACTCAAAGAGGACAGGCATTTACACAACAAAAAGCTCAAGACAGGAGGCAAACAGGTTGTCTTCCAAATCCACTGCTTCACTAATGCTTTATTAGAAACCCCACTGACGCCTGTAATCTGTTGGCAATTTCTTTTAATAGCTTTACAATGCACATTTGTTTTCTTTTTAATATTGTAGGTTTCCATTTAATTAAGCAGCTGAGAGGCATGAGTGTGGTGTTAGTGCTGCTTCCTACCGTGCTGCTTGTGATGCTCGCGGGGGCTCAGCGAGCTTGCCCCAAGAACTGCAGATGTGATGGCAAGATCGTGTACTGCGAGTCCCATGCGTTCAGAGACATCCCTCAGAACATTTCTGGAGGGTCTCAAGGCTTATCTTTACGGTACAACAGCATCCAGAAGCTGAAATCAAATCAGTTTGCGGGCCTCAATCAGCTCATATGGCTTTATCTTGACCATAATTACATCAGCTCCGTGGATGAGGATGCATTTCAGGGCATCCGCAGGCTGAAGGAATTAATTCTGAGCTCCAACAAAATCACCCATCTGCACAACAAAACGTTCCACCCCGTCCCCAACCTCCGCAACCTGGACCTGTCCTACAACAAGTTGCAGGTGCTGCAGTCTGAGCAGTTCAAGGGCCTCCGGAAACTCCTGATCCTGCATTTGCGGTCCAACTCGCTGAAAACCGTTCCCATCCGAGTGTTCCAGGACTGCCGGAACCTGGACTTCCTGGATTTGGGCTACAACCGCCTGCGGAGCTTATCCCGTAATGCTTTCGCTGGCCTTTTGAAGTTGACAGAGCTCCACTTGGAGCACAACCAGTTTTCTAAGATCAATTTTGCCCACTTCCCACGCCTCTTCAACCTCCGCTCCATTTATTTGCAGTGGAATAGGATCCGCTCTATTAGCCAAGGGTTAACGTGGACTTGGAGTTCCTTGCACAACTTGGATTTATCAGGAAATGACATTACAGGGGTAGAGCCTGGGACCTTCCAGTGCCTCCCCAACCTGCAGAAGCTGAACCTGGATTCCAACAAACTCACCAACATCTCGCAGGAGACCATCAACACGTGGATCTCGCTCATCTCCATCACTCTGTCCGGAAATATGTGGGAATGTACTCGAAGCATTTGCCCTCTGTTTACTTGGCTTAAGAATTTCAAGGGAAATAAGGAAAGCACTATGATATGTGCAGGCCCTAAACATATCCAGGGCGAAAAAGTGAGCGATGCTGTGGAAACATATAATATCTGTGCTGAAATCCAGGTGGTGGTTACTGAAAGATCATACCAGGCACCCAAAACCCCCCAGAGACCTTTCTTCATTCCCAAACCTACCATTTCCAAACTGGAAAGCAGCCAGCCAACATCTATTGTGCCAAGCCCTTCTGCAGAGCTCCCAACACCTGGAGTGGAACCGGAGTACGAGCATGTTTCCTTTCACAAGATCATTGCTGGGAGCGTGGCCCTCTTCCTTTCCGTGGCCATGATTTTGTTGGTTATCTACGTGTCCTGGAAGCGTTATCCAGCCAGCATGAAACAGCTCCAGCAGCACACGCTCATGAAGAGGCGCAGAAAAAAGGCCCGAGAGTCTGAAAGGCAAATGAACTCCCCTTTACAGGAATATTACGTGGACTACAAGCCAACAAACTCTGAGACCATGGATGTATCGGTTAATGGATCTGGGCCCTGCACATATACCATCTCTGGCTCCAGGGAATGTGAGGTATGAACCATGATCCTCCTAAACCCATTTCAGCTGCTGGGAAGGAGAGGTAAATGTTTGAAGCTCTTGAGGTGTCTCTAAACACTAGAAAGATTAATGAGATTTTGTGCTTTTGGGTTTGCTCGGTGTGAAAGGTTATCTCGTTAAATAGCAATGGCCAGGGGAGGGATGGAGATGATGTTGAATCATTCAGACTTATCAATAGAGTAAGCTGAAGTAAACAACTATGATGAAGGAATTTGAAGTGTTATTCTCCTTTTTGCACCCATTTTATTAGCAGTGGCTTTAAGAGTCCCATTTTTAATGTGTTGGTAAGAAACAGAGGAGTTTTAGAACCTCTTCTGTTTCAAAAATGAATCTGAAGACCTCTTTACTGAAGATCCCACATCAAATCTTGAGGGTTTTATGGCCTAGTTAAAGGCACACCAAAGATTTTCTGCGTGTTCTGTCTGGTTCAGGAGGAGACGTGGGGCCAACAGGACTGCAGCACAACCTTAGAGCCAGGCACTGGTTTCCTGGAGGAGCAGGAGCATACCTGCTGCCTTACTCGCTCTGCTGAACTGGAGCTTTTCAGGCCTCAAGGCAAATAGTACATTTGCAAATATCTGGGTCGGGAGAGGGGGATTCTTGGTATTTTTAATTTCATTTTAGTGATGAGTGAAGGCTGAGCTTGAGAAGAGCTCTGCTGGAGTTAATAGCTTCACACGCTTAAGGCCATGTTATGATTTTGAGTCAGCAGCATGGGAAATACAAATAGGAGAAGCTCTCAGTGCTTCTTTTGTCTGCTCTTAAGCTTTGACAAGAAAATACCGTGGGTTTTCATTGCTGTATTGTCTATGACTTTATTAATGTGTATGCAAGAGATGTTTTTACTTGTGAATGCCATTGCTTGCTTATATAGCCGGTAAGGAGGATTTGCACAACTACATCTCAGTACTTGTTGCTTAATCCTGCATGTCATGAAGTATTAGGGGACCGTGGTTGATTTTGCTTCCTTGTTGTGGACATCCTACCTGACAGTGCTTAGTGAAATACATTCATATCCGTTTATGCATGTTGGGTTTGTCTCTGGTCGATTCTGACCCCTGTCTCTGACAGCCAAGTAGTGTGAAAGGTCTGTTAAAGATGAGCAGGGCTGGGCAGGCTGCAGTTCTGAATCCTGAGTTTTTAAAAGTGGATGGTTTTCCTTTCTGACAGTAAGATGCCAGAACCAGGACAAGCATCTTTAAGATGTTTCCTATTTGGCACTGAAATCCCTAGCTGATTGTGGACCACGGAGCTAAAGGGTAGACAGAAATGCTGCGTTTTGGCATCGCTTTCTCTGGAGCAGTGTTGTCTTCTAAAAAGAAAATGACCTGTCAGACCCTTGTCATTTCTGCCAGTACCATGTGGATGAAGGTGTGGGGTTTCTTCCCTGTTAGCAGCAGTAGAAAGTTAAGTAGTGATGCTAAGTGGGTTAGTTTGAATTTTCACTGGCTGTCACAAGGAGCATTATTTTGACCTGGAGAGCTGTCTCCTCTTCATGCTCAGGTTTAACACGGCTGAAGTTTCATTAGCTTGACTAAACTGCTGTTTAATTTACACCAAGGTGATGTGCAGGCAGCTGAATCTGCACATAGAACTAAAAGTCCATTTCATAAAACCATCATCTGCAATGAAATTCAGATTGTGATTGTAGTGCACAGAGACAGGGGATGTTTGATGCCATTTGGGTGGCTGAAATTTGGGTAATTTTGGGCTATGGCAGATAGATGAAAGGCTGAAGAAGGTCTGTAACAGAAGGTCAGTGTGGCATCATTTCTTCATGTCGACTGTTAGACCCAGCATTAAACACAAGGGGACCCCAGTCTGCCTGCTTTCCAGAACAGCTTTATTCCACTGCTCTGTTCAGGTGACATTAAGCTGGACTCAAGCTGTTTATTGTGTTGTCTGTGGGATTCTTGGTTAGGTTGTAGATCAGGAAGACTGTACTGCACATGACAGTGCTGTGACTGTACACTGTGTTTGCACGGTGGCTTAGCATGATTAGTGCAGAAGACTTCAGGCGACAGAACACAGCAGATCATTGAAGACACATGTAGCAACCATAAGGCCCCCACTGAAATACTGTCTTCAGCTTGCATGTAACATTCTTCGTCTCCATAGCTACAAGTTTCCACTTGTAAAAGGATAGATATGCACTGAACAGTACTTAAAAATGGTGAGAAGAAATAATCCTTGTAGTGGCTTCAGCAGTGGAAAGCTTTTATGTGTAGGGGGGAAAAAAAGAAGATGGAACATGTCGTTATTTACTCATTTACCCAGGAGTACATACTTGTAGGAAAAGTGTTACTTTCTAAAGTGAGACCTAGCTCAGGCCCATCCTCCTCCCACGGTCTGACTTGTCAGTCACTGGGCTCAGTGCATTTCTCCCCCCAAAAAAGACAATGAATAGAGGAGAAGAGGGTCTGGTTACTAACATGAAGGCAGGCAGGAGGGCTTTCAGGACGTTATTGATTTTCCTTTTCTCAGTAATATACTTCAAATTGTCATCTGCTTTCACATGTCTACCCCACACATTCTGGTAACAGCCAAGGTGTCCAAAATGATATCTCTTTCAGAGGAGAATTACTGCCTTAGTTCCATTTTGGCCTGGGAAGGATGCCTGAGCATACTCTGTTGCTGGCAGTGGGGTGATGATGAATGCTTCCTGAGTGGGGCCTGGGAACGTGTGAGCGTGTCTAGTGCATTCACAGGGGGATTTTGTGTTTAGATGCATCCAGCTCATCTCATCCACGAACAAAGATGCTGCGAGGGCTGGAGCAGCTCTGCTCTGGAGCCAGGCTGAGAGAGCTGGGCTGGGGCAGCTGGAGCTGGAGCTCCAGTGCCTAAATGGGCTCCAGGCAACCTGGAGGGGGGCTTTGGACAAGGGGCTGTAGGGGACGG
>NW_009920139.1:44246-84537 GCF_000696875.1 Nestor notabilis | reverse complement strand
GCTTGGAGCAACCTGCTCTAGTGGAAGGTGTCCCTGCCCGGGGCAGGGGTTGGAGCTGGAGGAGCTTTAAGGTCCCTTCCAACCCAAACCTGTCTGGGATTCTGTGATAAACCACTTGTTATCTGTGGCAGAACTGCCCTTGAAATAACATTCCCAGGTATTTATGCAGGTTCTTCTTTTCCCAGCACTCCATGTGCGAGCAGAGCTGGTGTTTGTGCTTGGTTTAAGCTCTGTGAGGTTTCTAGGGTATAACAAAGCAACACAGGCAGTTGAGAGCTGCCCTGTAGTGGGTCCTTCCACTGCAGGTAGGGGAGCTGTGGGTACACTTGGTGAGGCTGCTTTTGCAAGCCTATGCTTCATGAATTATTCCTTGTACTACAGAGAGCCAAAGCCAGGCTTGCTGTACATGGGAGCAACTCTCTTGGCATCAGTGGGATTATAATCACTGACACCTGGCCTATGGAATTCTATTTAGTCTATTGGCAAGGGTTTGTGAAATAACTGGATGCTGATGAGTTTGGCTCTCGCCATCCAGTTAGCAGACTGCTGGTATCTCATTTTGGTATTTGCTTTGCTTTGTGTATGTGCATCATATTCCCTCTCTCTTTCATATTTATTTGTACATTTGCTGAAGATTTGGGAGCCATAAAAAGCAGTTTCATAAACCAAGCTGTATTTCATACATATCACACACAAGATAGCCGTATATAGCACACTGTGAAGGTGTATGGGGAGAAGGAACATTGCTACAGAAATGTTTCCTTCTCTTTACAGGAAGGTCATTCATCTCCTGTTCCTCAGGCTGGCAGATACAAACCCAACAACAACCACCAAACAAATGAACATCTTTTCCCTGTTAACTGAGCACAGTTGCTGTGAAGCCCTTTGAGGGATGGTTGACACAGACCCTGCAAGGTTACTTCTTACACTTTTCCTTCTCCACATCAGCCCACCTTCTCGCAAACAACCCATCTCTCTGCTGATGCTCTTGTGTTTTCCTGCAGTGAACAGCAGAGCAGTTGTTGCTTGTATTCATACAAGCTAAATCCATCACACAAAGTTATGTTCACTTTGAATTCTGCTTCCTCTCGTCTTGCCAGTGGGAAGACATAGATAGCGAAAGGAATGCAACAAATGCAGATGTGGGCTGCTGTTGACCTCCTCCTTTTGAACCTAATTTCAATGGAAATGCTGAGATGCTCCTGATGTTTATTATTTAGTTATTAAACATCATGACTGTGTTGTTCTGAACAGATGCAGACAGGGAAAACCAACATAGGCTCCATCTCCAGATGGTGTTTGTCCAAGGCTCCAGTTCTGGGAGCGGCTCATGGTTCTGTAACTCACCTTTGAAGGGCTGCCCAGGGGCTAAGCCTGAGCTCAGGGCGTCTTGTGACCCTCGCTCAAGCAGTGATCTTGTTTCCTTTCAACATCAGCCTGATGTTGTTACAAGGAATGTCAGCAAGCACTCCATGGCAGAGCTGGGAGTTCCTTACAGCTTGGGGGAGTGCAAAAGGAAAGTGATCCCATGGGTAGTGCATTACAAAGAGAATACGGGAGGTGATGCATGAGAGGGCAGCAGTAATCGGATCAGGAATCGGCAGTTATTGTCATCACTACAGGCCGTAGTGCTGCGGTTGTCTTTCCAGTGACTGCTTTGGAACATGCTAGGATGGGCATTGTTAATTTGGCTTTCCTATATCCCTCTGTGCCATGGCTCCTTCCCTGCCTTGCTTTCTCCACCTCCCTGGGACTCTGGATGGACCTTAAATTCTTGCTTGAGTTGTCAGCTGAAGGGTGAATCAATCTAATGAGACTCTGTCATAAGCTCTCTGGTTGTATTGGGAGAGTAAGCAGAGCCTGAGCTGATTCTGCTTTTCCTCGTGCAGTATAGCTGGAAGAAGTATGTCAGAAGTGGCTCAGAGGTGGAATCTTTCAGGCAGAAGGCCAGTGGGAGGGTTGAGGAGAAGGTAAATTTTAGAAATGTCTTCAAGATTAGGACCAAAGGCAGAAATTTGTGTTCCCATTCAGAGCCTTCCTTGGCATTGCATACCTGTCATTAGCACAGACTGGTTTGGGTTGGAAGGGACCTTATAGCGCATCCAGTTCCAACCCCTGCCACGGGCAGGGACACCTTCCACTAGAGCACGTTGCTCCAAGCCCCTGTGTCCAACCTGGCCTTGAACACTGCCAGGGATGGGGCAGCCACAGCTTCTCTGGGCACCCTGTGCCAGCGCCTCAGCACCCTCACAGGGGAGAACTTACTGCATTGCATACTGGTTACTGCAAGTATAGTGTCAATATGCAGGAAGTTGTGCTATAGAAGTACCAGTGATGCAGCAATAAACACGGGGGTGAATTTCCCTGTGCTCAGCACTTGTAAAGTGTGAGACTTCACAAAGATCTTCCCCAAATGAGTGGCCGTGTTTCCGGCAGAGCTCTGCCAGCTGTGCATCAGCAGCAATTGAGACACGGGCTGTCAATTGGAAAAGGAAACTGCAGAAGGATGCGGAGCGCTGCTGAAAGTCCTTCCTCAGGTGCCTGGGTGGGAATCAGCTCATCTGAAATCTGCTCTTGCACTACAGGTGCTGCTGTGACCTTGGAAAGGATTTGCTCTGGGACAATGCATCTATTCCCTAGTTTTGCCACTTCCTAGAGACTTCATGGTTTGAGTTATGCACAGTGAGGACTGCTCAAATGGAGAGGATGCTGCATTGTAAAACCTTCGTGCAAGATACTTGTATTCCTATTGTATTCATTGCTGAGGCCCTATGAAGGATTCCTGCACAGCCAATGTTGTGATGGGCGCAGTTTGCCCTCTCCATCCCTCTTTTCCTTTCTCTCACCCCTTCTCTGCTTTTGATCAAACTCTCTGATGTGCTGCCAGTATTTTAAGGAGGAGAAAAAATTCAGTCCTAGTCCATTATGTAGCTCATGCCAGGAGGGAGAAGGCAAAAAGATATGGCAAAGAAAACTGTTGAGCCTGCTCGTTTGTGGGGTTTTCCCTTTAAAACACACAAAAAAACCCAACCCCAAACCCCCCCACTAAAGGGGCAAACAATCTCATCAGTAACTGTCCCATTCCCTGAAATGTTCCTAACTCTCCACCAGAATTAGGGAGTTCACTTGATTCTTGATGTTGAACTGTTACCTAAACTACACGGGCAATGTGAGCTGCGCTGCGCTGGAAATGACCAGAGCTGTGTACGAGTTTACTTTGCTCCTACACACATATTCCTCTTGGCAGACTGTCTGCTCCTGGTAGAAGAGACCTTCACATTCCAAAGCCTTTTGGGGTGACAGTTGCAGTCTCGGCTGCGCTGGTGTGTCACATCCATGGCGATGGTACCTGTCAAGTCCAGCAGCTCCCATGTTTTTCCAGCAGGAGCTGCTAAGTGTACAGAAGTGTGCAGCTCTCTGCTATCCATGTTGTAAACACTGGGATGTGAAAAATTCCAGCGTGATTTGTGTTTATAGCACTCCTAAAGTCCTGGTATTTGGTCATTTCAAGGCAGGTATTTGAGGGCTGAGCACAGATGGGCTGCAGCAGTAAACATTTTTGACACTAATCAGCTTTTATCACATCTGCCTGTTGTGCAGCCAAAGAAGCTTAGATTGCCTGTAGATCTCTCCATCTGCACACAAAGATGACTGGATCAATTCTGAGGGATGTCCAGGGAGTTATCTCCATTCCTACCTGCAACATTCCAGCTTTGGTAGAGGCCAGAGTGTGCAGTGAAGGGATGGCCTGAGAGGGCATTAAATGATAGGAATATTGGCTTCTTGGCCTAGTGAATGTGTTTTGTCTTTGCCTTTTTAAGTCACAAGGAAATAGAAAGCTCTTCCTGGCAGATGTATCCGTTGTACTGTTGTCACGGGCACTGGAATGGGAATTGTTCCACCCGCAAGAACGGGGAAGGCAAGAAAGGCCAGAACGTGCTGATCGTCTATAATGTCTCACCATCTGGGGTGTATTCTGCTACAGCAGGATCTCCAGCTTTGTTTCTTAGCTATATGTCTAGATATGTTTATGTGGTTCTTTGGATACATTCAAATGTAGTTGGCTGGAATATGAGAAGCTTGTGGATGCTGGCAAGGCAGAGCCTTTCCTGAAGGCTGAGTTTCTGTCAGTGGGCAGCTTCTGCAGAACATGACAGGACTTTGTGAGGATGCTGGAACTTCTCTTTGTTGTTTTCTATTCTCTTTTTTCCACAGTACTTATTATTGAAGTTCTCCAGACTCATCAGATAACTAACATTTGTCCTAATAGTTAATTCCTGTATCATATGCATTATTATCATAAGCAGCAGCTTTTTGCTGTGAAGGCTCCATTTTTTCTCCTGTTCTTTTACCATCACTGTGTTACTCAGTTTCCTCTGACACACACAACAACAGAAAGAAAAACAGTGTTTCTGGGCTTAGCCTATGGTGGGAAAACAGCATGGTCAGTTTATGATCATGAACGATGGACCACTGATGTTGTGTGTGTGCTTGTGTATGTGAAGACCTCAGTGGGAAGACTGACCTTTATCTTCATTTTGATACTGGATTTTGTAAGTTCTTTTGTCAAATCAGAATACTCAATATTTTCTGCCCAAGACATTTCAACTGCGTTGCAAAAGTGCTACGTCAGGAGGAAGATCAGATGGGTCGTAAGTCATTTTGTGTTGCATTCTCCAACTTTGGGCAGAGAATGGAAGACCTGTTTTTAAAGCAGAAGGTTCATTACATTTTTTTGTACAAAAACTCTGACCGAATTTTATTTCCAGAGATGAAAACTCAGGTGTTTCCTCTGTGTGATTCCTATATTTTAATCCAATTAAGAAGCGGGCAGTACAAAGTGAAAGATGGTTTGACAGGGTTTGACACTGTCCCACACAACATCCTTGTCTCTAAACTGGAGCGACAAATTTGATGGATGGGCCACTTGGTGGGTAAAGAATTGGCTGGATGGCTGCACACAGAGAGTTGTGGTCAACAGCTCAGTGTCCAACTGGAGACCAGTAATGAGTGGTGACCCTCAGGGCTCGGTGTTGGGAATGGTCTTGTTCAACATCTTTGTTCTTTACTGTGAGGGTGCCGAGGCACTGAACAGGTTGCTAAAGGCAGTTGTGAATGCTCCATCCCTGGCAGTGTTCGAGGCCAGATTGGACAGTCTTGGATGACATGGTTTAGTGTGTGGTGTCTCTGCCCATGGCAGGGTGATTGGAACTAGATGATCTTAAGGTCCTTTCCAACCCTAACTGTTCCATGATTCTATGGTAAACTCAATGTAAGGGGAGTGTTGTTATTATGACTCTTTGTTGTGTGGATAGCAGCTGACAACTCCCAGCTTTAATCACCATATGATAATATTGAAGGAATCATTTGTGCCTGGGAGAACTGGATGCAGCAGGTAATATGAACAAGTAGGGAATGGAAAGAGGAGATGGAGACATGAAGAATGATTTCCTCGCAGGAGATGAGTTGATCAGTGAGCACTGCAGTCCGGGTTTTAAGAACCCTTTGGCAGTATTCTGTTTCTTGGGTGACTCCAGCTCTGGGTTGTGCAGTGAAAAGGCCATCCCATGTCCTTTGGTTGCACTGTGCGCAGGTTAGAGCTCACTCCTGGGCATGAGGCCAAGGAACGACCTATTTGGCTTCAGGTTCTCCATGCGAAGGTCAGTCTCTCTGTGTCTTGCACTCTGCTGCACCCTCACTCAGTTTTTCCCCAGACTTTTCCAATGCATAGAGTCTCTTTGATGAATAGTCTTGAGATGTGTGGGTTTGCTCATTTTCAGACTCAGTTCTCATTAAAAATCAGCTTCTCCTCCTGTGTGATGGCCTCTGAAGCCCCAGATGATTCTTCACTGCTCTCATCTTTCACTAACACATCCATTTGGATTATCTTTGTGCCGTGATGGATGCTTTAAAAGGAACCAACAAGGCCATCAAATTCTTGCCCTGGTTCAACTAGCATTTGTTAATGTTCTAAATCATCTTGGGCCTGAAACGTGCTACTTCTGAAATCCAGAACGCTGTGATTGCCTGAAGCCTCTTCATGTGTTAATTAAATCATTGTAATTGTGCTTCCTTGATACTGGCAGGTTATAAATAGTGTTTCTCCCCCCTCCTGTACTGATTTGGGATGAATGACAGGCAAACCAGCTATTGTTTAAACTGTGCATCTGACACCGTCCTTCCCCATCCGATTCCTTTTCTCTGCTGTTATTTGGTTGTCCTGAAGTAATTGCTGGTGTCATTCTTAAAGGCTGGCTCATCACCATGCACTGCTCACATTAAAGATGAGCACAATGATTTTTCTGGGCCATTATTATCTATTTAATTTAACAGAATGTGTATTAAGGAGGCCCGAAAGTCAGGGCAGATGTTCAGTGTCTGCGTGTATCCACACACAGACCTATGGCAGAGAACACAGAACCAAGCCTGAGACTAAGACATTTTAGTAGTAATTTTATTGCCAACTACAATTTTTAGTAGTCATTTTATTGTCAACTCCCATCCAAGACCTTGTGGAAACATAAGTCTTAAGTGTTCCTCATGTCGTGTCCCTCTGTTGCTTGCATGGGGTAGACCTTCACCTGGGAAGGTGTAGAACACTGTGCTGCAACGGGCAGAAGGCAGAAACACCTCATCAGATTATACATTGTTTGGAAATCAGCTCTGATCGCAGTTCTCTTCATTCTTTGTGCCCAGAAGGAAGACAACGCTGCAAATACTGCAGGTGACCAAGAATTTGTACAAAGCTCTCCGCCAACTTTTGATCTGCCCTCGCTTCCAAGCAGCTCTGTCCCATGTGTGAGAGTGAGGTAGCAGTGATGTCAGTGGGAGCATCCTCAGGCTTACATTATGCCTAATCCCATCAGGCAGTTCTGCATTGCTCTCTTTAATGTAGGTCTGCACACTGTGTACGGCTCCGATCTGTGGAAGAACCTAAGGCTAGATCTCAGTCTGCTGCTCTGGATCCTTCTGCCTTTTCCAGTTACAAAAAGAAACTGTAGCAGTTGAACTGGTGAGTATGGAGATGTGCCCTGCTGCTGGCATGCTTCAGAGTTAAGCAAGATTCAAAGATACACAGGAGAGAGTTTCTACTCAGGAAGCTCAACCCTTGTTTCCAAGACTGCGGGATGGCCTTCCTCCCTGTGAATTTGGAAAGCAGGGTGATCCACCAGCTATGGCTGGAGGCTCCATATCTAAAGGTGGCTGACAAGAAAGCTTTAGAGGGGCTTTGGACAAGGGATGTAGGGATAGGACAAGGGGAATGGCTTTAACCTGCCAGAGGGGAGGTTGAGATGAGCTCTGAGGCAGAAGCTCTTCCCTGTGAGGGTGCTGAGGCGCTGGCACAGGGTGCCCAGAGAAGCTGTGGCTGCCCCGTCCCTGGCAGTGTTCAAGGCCAGGTTGGACACAGGGGCTTGGAGCAACCTGCTCTAGTGGAAGGTGTCCCTGCCCGGGGCAGGGGGTTGGAACTGGGTGAGCTATAAGTTCCCTTCAACCAAAACCATTTTATGATTTAGGAACCGTTCTAAAGTCTGCTGTTAATTTATTGTGTGATCTGGGAGAGATGGTTTCAGTGCAAAGTGTCACACTGCCAAAGGAAAAAGGACAGCAAGGTCGTGGTGACTTTCATTAGGATTTGAGCACTGAAACCAAGCCTTAAATCTTTGAAAACATCTCTTGCCTCATAGTCTTTGCCCTCCCATCTACTTACCAGAGGGTCAGCTGGAAGATCTCCTTTCACTCCCTTCTTACATGGTGGTGAACGGAACAGGGCTGGGGCTTCAGCTACTACTTTAGCAGAAAGAAAGAAGTATTGTCTGGAGCCTTAAGGGACTCCTACCGAGAATGTTTTGTTCCTGGCACAAAAGCCAGTCTGAAGTGGTCTGCTTTGTCTTGGTGTGGTATTAGCACATGCCTATTTAGTCCTTTTAAAATGTCTATACTATATTCACATGCAACAGAGACTGACTTACAGCTACTCAGGTGCTCCCTTGTCCTGGTAGCAGAGAAATGGCAGGATTTTAATGTAAATTTTGAATCCTTTTCTTTCCCCAGCGTTATCACTTTCTTTCCCAGAGCCTCTAAATCATATGTTAGGCTCCTGCCTTGAAAATCCCATCAATGTTACATGCAAAGTGAAATGGGGAAATGGAGGCCGCTGGTGTGCTCTGCAGTTGGAACACAAACTGTTCAACTCCGAAAGGAAACAACCCACTGGCAGTTCTGAATTATTAGAAAGTTTTAATTGAAAACAAAATCTATGGCTATTTCCTTTGCTGCCTTTTCTTTGTTGAATATATCAAGAGTCCCAGTGGGCACAAAGCTTCCACGATGTGAGGAATTGATTAACCTTTTTCTATTTCTGATTAGCTCCCAAATGTTTATTGTATTAGCTTTTGAGAGCAAGGTCTAGACTGCTTTGTTTTGCCATAATAGACAAGGGACTAGAATTAACATGGCTCAGTGAGTTTTCCACGTAGGTTATGAGTAAAAGGTAGGCATAACATTTTGTATTTCACTACCTCTTATGTCTAATGGAGGCTGGAGGGGGGATATCTTACCCTGGAACACATGAAAATTGAGTGGAGAAGAGGCACTTAACCATCTGCTTTCCCTGCTTGTATATCAAGGGCCACACAACTTCGCTGGTTTTAAACCCAATAGTTTATGTTGACTACAAAGGGCCTCCAAGAGAGTCACTGGAGGACTTGGAGAGAAAACTCCCCTTCTCTGACAACTTGTTCCAAAGGTTAATAACCTTCACAGTGAGAATAACTTGTCCAGCTGTTAAAATCATTCCTTTCTCTGCAATGATAATAAGCTTATTCTAAGAGGATGCTGTATCTGGTGTTTAGTGTATGGGTGAGGGTATCTGTGTGTGTTGCCCAGCTCAGTGAAGAGCAGTTCCAAACCCACAGGAAACATCCCTGAGGGTTGGTTTGTTGGTTTCACGCTGAAGCTTTCAGAAAAATGATATCTGAATTCAGTCAACACAGGAAAATATCTATTTATGCAAACTGCTGAAGTAAGCAGTTTGCGGTACATCTCTCCTTCTCCTTTCACCCTGTTTTCAACCAGGTCTCCAGCTGCTCATGTCCACTCATGGTCCTGCATTTCTCTATGCTGGAGTTATCCACAGGTCTTTCCTGCAAGGACTCCCTCTTCATACCCAGAGGAGAAAACCAGACTCCTCCTATGAGAGAGGCTGAAGTCTGTGACAAGCTCCACATTTATTTCAGTGAAACAATGATCATAACCTCATAGATTAGTTTGGGAAGGGATCTTCAAAGTTATGTATGAGACTGATAACAATGATAATGATCTCGAGGTAACAGCACTACAAATGCCAGTGGTTTATCATCCAGTGACCTGCCATGTAAGGCACGTGGCTGGAGTGGGATAATACAAGTTCACAAGTCACCAGAAGTTGTGAATGCTGGTAGTTGTGTTTCCTTTATTATTCAGTGTCATCTAACAAGTTGTTCTATATCTGCTGTCACACCCTAAAGGGCCTTTTTAGCTTCCTTGCTTTAGAACAGCCAGAAGCAAAGGCTCTTTCACCCCCCACTCCCCAAATGTGGTTGTTGGTCTCAACTATGTGGAGTTTTATTGTTTTGCTTTAGATAAACTGCTGTGATGGGGATATGATGCCTCATGGTTTGTTCAGTTAGCTACGTACCCGTAGGAAACAGGCTCTCAAAGGACAGGTATTGTTCTAGAATAGGTATCTTCAGGATCTTCTGTAAATAGAGGATCTTGGTCATTGAGCTGAGGAATGAAGGTATTTGTCAAAGAGCCCAAGTCTGTCTTGTTCTACAGAATTAACAAATGTTCCCATTATAGGTGATTAATTAAAAAGCATTGATAGTCCAGGAATTGCAGCGGTTTTATTCCTCCCATTAATTTGACATGATAAACTGCTGAAAGTGGATTCAGAGCTGATGTCAGGAGCGTAGTAATTTACCAAACACTTCCTGAAGCTCAGTTCTCAGTTACTTCAGCAGTCAGGGATGACCAACACGCTGTGCAGGACCAAGCTCCATTTAAAACCATCTTGTAGTACTTCTGAGGTGCTTCTTTCTCCCTGTCTCAACTCATCACACCATTCTCTCCTTAAAGCACATGTCTTTCCACCTACCACTTAGCTCTCAGCATTGCCTAAATTACCTATTAAGTGCTGTGAGATACTTCTCAATAGTATCTTTCTGCATTGACCTGGAAAGACAGATTTAGCACCCAGCTTCCTTGGGTGTCTCTTACCCTGCTTTATTGTCTACAGTTGCTGTCATCCTCAGAGGCTTTCCTGTTCCTTTCTTCATTAACCATTCCTCTCCTTTTGAAGAACTACAGGTAAAGACTGTGTGTGGTGCATCAGATATTCATATATACTTATCCTCGGGACAGTATGCATTTGGGTGGATATATTATACTTAATGACTTCATTTTTAGGCACTGTTTTTATCATTGATGCCCCATCCCTGGCAGTGTTCAAGGCCAAGTTGGACACAGGGGCTGAAGCAACCTGCTCTAGTGGAAGGTGTCCCTGCCCATGGTAGGGGGTTGGGGCTGGATGAGCTTTAAGGTCCCTTCCAGCTCAGATGGTTCTGGGTATCCGTGATCCTGTGTAAATTATTGCAGGATTACAAATGGACAGGGTTTTGAAAAATACATTTTTTTTTTCCTAGAAGCATTTTTGGGTTTCCAGAAACATCAAATCTTGGGGTTTCGGTATCCTCATGGAAACTTGAACCTACCGAATGGAAAAAACCCCAACCAGCCATATCCCTAACCCAGGAATTGTCTTTTTCTTTCTTTTCTTTTATCATGAAGGGATGTTTCCTGTCAATGCTTTCTGAATAGAAAACTCTGTTTTCACTTAAAAAACAACAGTGACATTTTAGTCAGGGCTGCTAAAGGCAGGAGTTGAAATATGTGACTTCCTTCTACCTCCTTTCATTGCAACAGTAGTTAGAATTCCTGTTCATGGTCAAGGTCCTACTTTGTGATGAGGTATCTTATAGACACGGAACATTGCTATAAAATGAATCCTTACCTGAAAGGGCTTCCAGCCTGTCTTTTAGTGTGCGCCAGAACAGCATGTTAGATCATCACTGAGCAGAAATACCAGGAAGGAAAACATATTATTCCCTTTGAAAATGTGTCAGGTGAAAAAATGGCAATGGTTTCTCTTCCTCCCTCCCTTCAGCAGGGCATTTGCAGAACTGTTTTCATCTTGCCTGCTATTTAAAAGGAGAAAAGCCTTTGAATGATTTAACTATTTCATGTTCAGTTTTAAGCAGTGATTAAATATTAATCAAAGCGAGCAGCATGTGATTGGATTGAGCTCAAAGGAAATAGAGGCTTTTCTCTATATGCATGTATAAAATAGCAATAACTTCATTCCTAATCTGGAGTTGCACTGCTTTCTATTTATTTAATGGCTTTATTTTACTGTTAGCAGCAAGGTTATTGTTCGAGGTACATTAGATTCCTGTGCTCCTTTCTCTGTTAGAGCACCATTCTCAAGCAGGCAGAGGTCTTGTGTCTTCATCAGTGAAGTCACAGACCCAGGGTTTGGAAGCAGCACTGGTAAATCCTAACCCTGTGGTTAAAGCAGGGTGGGAACAGCAGGAGATACTCGATGCTATGTATACTGGGGTGTTTGTGCATGTCGTAATAAAAAGCAGCAAAGCAGAAAGGTGATGTGTTCTTAAAATGCATGGCTATTCTCAATGTCCATTTCAAGACCAGGAATGCAATAAAGGTAATTCTTTGAGCAACAGTTTGTCAAGGTGACAAATCTGGCGCTGAGGTGTATTGTTTTGCACATAAAGTATCTTCTTAAGAATAAAGATGTTCTGGTGACTTCACACATATTGCTTTGGCCTTCAAACACTCTTCCAGCAATCAAATATTCAGGTGATGGGCACATGAGAACTTCCTTGAGAGGTGGATGAACAAGAGGAATAAAACAGAGGGATGTTCAGTGGAATTCCTCCCAATCCATAGGAAGCAGTGAGCAGACAGCCCCTGGCTTACAGGTACAGCTACATTACCTCATAATCCACGAAATAATATTGTCCAGGGACTCTGGCAGTGTTGGGACACAGCAAAGGTGTTACTTGTGAGGACGAAGCATAAGCAAAGGAAGTAAGGAGGTAAAATCTGCACTTGGAGAAGATGACCACACTGACCACAGGGTCTCCGTGTGAGGGTATAACACTGAGAACAGCCATACAGAAATGAACTGACAACGTGGGAAGGGTGCAAGTGTAAGTGGAGAGGACTGGAGAGACCTCCAGCAACACACAGAGATCTGAGTAGAGTTGTGGGCCAGTTAGTAACCGTATAGTAAAAGTAGAGTCTTGGCTCTGTTCAAGTAGATATGTTTTCATCTGTTTGCGTAGCACTAAGCTGTTGTTGTCTCTCTTGGCCAGTACTGGTGGGTTTCCTGCCTGGTTCTCCAGCCTCTAAACCATGTATCAGAGCAGCATAATAGTGGTAACATTCGAGTTTTGTTTTGTGTTTGTTTTCAAGGGCGTCAAGTGAAATTAGCACATGAATATATTCTTTCACTGACACACTTGAAATTAAATTATGCTGCTAAATTCATGTTGAGTTACTTCAAGGCCTTTTTGCCAACAAAGGCTCTAAGATCAGAATGATAAAACCAAAGGAAAACATGTTTCAATTGGGAAAAAAACCCAACAAACCCAAACCCTACCTTGTTTCTTTAGTTTTTAGTTACTGTTTCTACAATTCACCTCTGTTGGTTGTTAGTTGGACTCTCCCGTGGCTGGGCTGGATGTGGGCCGGTCGTGTTTCAGACTTAATATAGCAACTACTGATTTGCTGTGTGTACATTTTGTAAGTGGTTTAAGAAGCACTAGTTAATCATTGATGAATTTTAAAACCGGGTAAGCACATAAATAAGAGGTCACATGTGATTTCTGATAATTTCTTACAGTGTGTATTAATTATTTATTAATTCCCAATAAGCTATTTGCAACCACACGCCAGATCTGAAACATACTCAAATGAGCTGTAGTGATAAAGCAAATAGAAACCTCAGAAAACTAACGTCTGCTTCACAGAACCAGCAGTTCACTGGTTCAGGGGAATTAGGTTGAAACATTCAGTGAACAAAACAAAATTCATGACTATGCATATTTGATGCTGAGATTGAAAGTAGAGACTGTGGCAGGCACCCATCAGGCAGTTCCCGGTCTGGAATATGGCGATTTCAGAAGTCAGCTCCATTCTTGAGGTCTCATTTTGGATATTCTACATCATTCAGGACTTTTTGAATGGGGGAGTTGGGTGGTTTGAGTTGCCTTGTAGTCAAGAAGCTCACTACCTCAGCCCTTACATAGAAACAGCATGGAATAGATGCCTTACTATAGCTTAAGTTACGCTGCTTTGGGGCGCCTTCATAGCGAAGTGAAGATCCCATTATCCATGGGGAGAAAGATAGGAGTGAGCACTTGGGGTGGGCAAAACCTCACCCTAATTCAAAACACACTGCAGAACATGGAGGATGTGCCCTGTGGAAAGGTTTGTCTGCACGTTTCATTTGCATCCAACCATGATGGAGATCCAGTCTACTGCAGAAGTGAGAGCAAGACAGATTTATGTGGGAAATGCAAGTCTTGCAATAAGACTTGATTTTTCTACAGTTAGGAAAGCTCTGGAAGTGTTACAACTGGAAACTACAGAACCAGTGCACCTACAAGATCACCATTCCTTGCCCATATAGACTTCCAGTGCCTGACTGCCAAAGGGGAGATTGAGATGAGCTCTGAGGCAGAAGCTCTTCCCTGGGAGGGTGCTGAGGCGCTGGCACAGGGTGCCCAGAGAAGCTGTGGCTGCCCCATCCCTGGCAGTGTTCAAGGCCAGGTTGGACACAGGGGCTTGGAGCAACCTGCTCTAGTGGAAGATGCCCCTGCCCGTGACAGGGGTTGGAGCTGGATGAGTTTTAAGTTTCCTTCAACCCAAACCAGTCTGGGATTCTGTGAAATAGAAGAAACCCCATGTGGTGTTTTTCCCATGACAGAAAAGATTCATGTGAATTTGTTATTGCCAAAACCACTCCACTTGTGAGTAGCTGTGTTTAGGGAAGAGCAGAGTGTGTGGTGTTGTAGGTGTCAGTTATGTATAGATACAGCACTCACAGATAACACACACAATTTGTTCTTTGAGTTCCAGAGTCTTTACAGACCTTTCACAAACAGGAAAAGTTAAAAAATCAGCTTTTCTCTGTGCTTGTGTTTAGTGAATCAATATTTGGATAATGTGATCTCATTGAAAGCCCGTGTTTATGCCTGCTTCTCCCTGGGCATCAGTCTGGAGCTTTGTTTCAGAGCTCTGTAATAGGCTTTTTCATTCAGGTAGGCACTAAAGTATTTTTCCTCTCTCCTTGTGCTGATTGCTAATTACACGTGGATGCAAAGGTTTGCTTTGTTTCCCTCTGCAAGTGTTTGCTTGGGACTATTTCCTCTTCGAGTCAGACAACAGCATGAACATCAGGCAGAGCTGTTCTGAGCTTTGCTTGCACCTGCCTCCCTCCCAGGGAGGAACTTCTGGGGTTTTATACTTTATTTCAACTTCTCCTCCATTTGGTGCTTGATCATCTGAAGGGAGGTTTCTCCCTTCTCTCCCTGTTTTTATTTGGCTTGGTTTTTACCCACCTCTGAGGCTCAGCTGATTTCTTCAAGGCAGATCCTTGAACTTAGTGTACTCCTTTACCATAAGGATCCTTAGAAAAGGCTGCTGCTGCTGCTCTGTTGCTGTCCAGTTTAGTTTGTTAGTTTTTCTCTCTTCCTTTAAAGGCAGTTTGAAATTACATTTTCCTCACTGTATTTTAAAAATTTGATCATTTTTCCTCCCAGTTTTGATTTTCATAGTAATGATTTATGGTTATGGTTATGTATCATCATGGAGGCTCTGCTGCTGAGCTTGACCCCCTGTTCCAGATGCTGTAAGCACTTTCAGACAGGCTGTGCTGCATTGAACTGATGTTTGAATGCAAAACTACTTAAAACTGTAATGAAATTGTTCCTCACTTCTGTTTAGTGCAGGTCTGTACAGGCAAGGGGAGACAAAGCTGAGCTCAGCGTGGCACTGAGCTGTGCTGGACTGGTTACAGCCATTGCTGGGTCAGAATGTTCTTGTATCAGCTCAGAGCAGCGTGCTCTGGCCTCCCAGGGCACAGCAAACAGGACTGCTCATTCCCACTGCTGGTTTCTCCTTCTCTCCTGTTACTGTTAAAGTTGCTCCTTGGCTTATTCACCACATCCAAAGCATCAGTTTGGCAGTAGGAGGGTTTATCTCCCTGTTCCCAATTAGAGATGCAGTGAGATGTATTCGTCTCAAGGCCAGACAGGTTGCAGGGTCTCTCTCTGCTTTCATTTCTTAGTCTAGTGACCAGGCTGTAGGGTTTCTGTGTCTTCCTTTGACTTTTTCCTCATGTGCTATTAAACAGCCCTTTGGCCTGTAAATTTGATTTTCATAATCTCCTTTCTGATGCGCAGAATCCTATTGGAGCCAAAATTGTGTGTAATGGCTTTAACCATGCAGCTGGACAACGGGATCAGGACTTACTAGGTTTAAACTAAGTTTTCTCTTTAAGCCATGCAGATACCCAGTATCTCTGGTCTGATTCCCACTTTAGAACTCATATTATACAAAATTTGCCAGAAAATAACTTTGCTCTCTGGAATATAATCTGTTCCAGGACATTTATAGAGCCTCACTGGGAACTATTGCTGTCCTTCTTGAGAAACACGTGAGAAGTTCAGATTTAGGCCAGCTCGGTAGCACACGATTCGTGTTCATGAGCTGAACTGCGCAGCTGCTGCCTTTGCCAGGAGGGATCCATAGAGAGTCCCAGACTGGTTTGGTTTGGAAGGGGCCTTAAAGATCATCCAGTTCCAACCCCCTGCCATGGGCTTAGCAGACAGTTGAGGTGATGGGAGCATTTGGAACATGCAGTCACTCAGCATGTATCCATCCGGTCTTCATTGGATAGTCCTTTAACTATGGGGATGGCTGAAGGCTCCAGACCACCCTTGACCCTCTTTAATGCAACATGGATGTGTCCAAAGCTTCAGTGGCTGCTGTCTTTGGTCTGTCCATCCCAACCATCCCTTTGGGTGTGGGTGCAATGGGTGTAGGAGAGTCTTCATAATGAGATACCACAGCAGCAAGTGAAACGTGCCAGTGAGGGGATTATCTGCGTATTCCCAGGATCTGAGGAATGAGCTGTTCAGGAGAAGCCCTTCATTTGAACTGTTTTAGAACAGGCTTACCACGAAATTGTAGCTTTATGTATATGTGCAGTAGCAGAAATGGGGCACAAGAAGTATTTATGGAAACAAACCTAGAACTGAAAATTGGGCTGAGCAGTTCCTCCAGTCCAAAATTACAGAAAGAACGTGAAAACCTCTTTATGGTGCTGGCTTCAGGGTGTGCTGACCCACTTTGGCCACTCTGGTAGTGTGGCACTGAGCACTGTGTGATCAGTTCATGAAACAGTCATCACAGAGCAGTATCTTAAAGGGAACAAAGTTGGGCTTAAACTTTTAAACAGAGGAAGTTCAGGTTGGAGATACGGCAGAAGCTCTTCCCTGTGAGGGTGCTGAGGTGCTGGCACAGGGTGCCCAGAGAAGCTGTGGCTGCCCCGTCCCTGGCAGTGTTCAAGGCCAGGTTGGACACAGGGGCTTGGAGCAACCTGCTCTAGTGGAAGGTGTCCTTGCCCGTGGCAGGGGGTTGGAACTGGATGAGCTTTAAGTTCCTTTCCAACCCAGACCAGTCTGCGATACTATGGTTCTATGATGAAACTGTTTATCACCAGGACTCTTTGGATGCTGGAGCATCCCTACGCCACCAGCAGCCTGGCTGGTTTGGGTGGTATGGCATTGTTGGGAAGTGGAGCCAGGAAGGGGAGGTGCTCTGGGAATGTAGTCTGAAAGAGAGGAGACTGACAGTGAGCAATGAGTCTGCATCAGGTCTTAGCTCCGATTAGTAATTTAAATCCAGCCACATGAACTGCAGGTGGAGAGATCCAGGGTTCTGGCCTGTGTGAAAGCACTTACTTGTTCTCAGGTAGTTTCTTCAAGGATGAATGGAAATGTTTTCCAGCATTGCACCCGGAAGATTCCTGATCCATGGGTCTTCAGAAAGAAATGATACCTGTAGAAGTGATCTAGCGCAGAAGCAGCTTTGACAGACCTACCAGGAATTAAAGACTCAATTATTCCTTCCAGCCCGGGTCTGAAACACTCCATGGAGGGGATGACACAGCTGCTGTACCTGTCTGGTGGTTACAGAGAGGACTTATGTCTCTAGAGCTGGCAATTTGGAGCACTGGATTCCCCCCCACAAAGAATCCATCTGCACATCCCAACTGTGTTTGCAGCTTAGCTCAGTCTCTGCTAAATTACATGCAGATGAATGAACAAAATAATAGAGCCTGTCCCAAGCTGTGGATATTTATTTCACCAGCTACAAGCAGATGATGGAGCTTTCTCCCTGCTCCTGTCCGAACAGGTTTCTTCCTTACAGTTCAGTCTTCCCTTTGCCTTTGGTTAGTTTGGCCAGTGAACTGCGGTGGGATGGGGCTGGGCAGAACTTCCTGTTCCCCTGGGGCCTCTGAGGGCTACAGCAATAAAAATCATCATAAATGTGCCCTTTTCACATTAGTCTTTAGCTTTTGGTGTCATTTAGACAAGGAGGCAGCACATAACCGTATGAAAATGTCACTTGCAAACATTTACCTCTCCAGTGCTCTGTGGTTTCATGGGATGTGTTCGGCCATCACACAGCTGAGAAATGGGAGTCGTTGGGAGCTCTGGTACATGGGGAGACCCTGAACAGGCTTAGGGCAGGTACGAGGGAAACCAGATCAACAAGCTCTGGAGACAAGGGGGCTGTCAAAGTTGTTTAAAAGAAAATGAAGGAGAAGAGATGCTTAAAAAGACTTCCTTCTCAATATTCCCCTTTTTTCCTGTCTTCCCATGACTTTTATGGGCCTGAGTTTGACTTCCCTTTTTTTTTGGTGGTTCTTTTTTTATTTGTGATGAGCTTTGGCCTTTCTTCTTCAAAGTAATGGCCAAAATATTCTAATTAAACAAAACTCATTTTCCTTAATGCTTAAAGAAAAGATTTAAAGACAATCGAAAACTAAACCTGGTGCTTATATGGATTTGAAACAATTACTGTGAGTGTTTAGAAGTTACAGTGCATACCTAGTAGGAAGTTGAATCTGCTTTATAGAATGCCTTGAAGCACTGGAGCTTCCAAGGCTTGGGACCTCAGTTTGGAATAGGTTGTTCCTGGTGCTTGGACATGCTGTAAGAGCAAGAGAGAGCAACAATTCAGTTTACATTCTGCAAGTTGTTTTCTGAGTTCCCTGTGGGGTTTGTGTACAGACTAAAGGTTGAAAGGTTGGACTAGATGATCCTTGAGATCCCTTCCAACCTGGTGTTCTGTGATTCTGTATAAATGTGTTTCTATTACACAGTGAGTCAGCTGTGGCAGAGGCTGGGCTGTGATCTGCCTTTTGTGCAAGGGAAGCCAAAGTACTGAGTTTTGTCATCTCAGCTGTGTGTGGTCTGTGTTGGCCTTCACAGGGCTTTTATCCCTTCTTTATCCTTAGTTTTACCCTTATCCTTTTATCCTTCTCCGCCTCTGCTGCGCTTTGGGGAGACCCCCCCTGCAGCCCTGGTCCAACTCTGGGGCAACAGCACAAGAGGGATGTGGAGCTGTCGGAGTGAGTCCAGAGGAGGCCCCGGCGCTGCTGTGAGGGCTGGAGCAGCTCTGCTCTGGAGCCAGGCTGAGAGAGCTGGGCTGGGGCAGCTGGAGAAGAGAAGGCTCCTGAAGGGGACACCTTAGAGCAGCTCCAGTGCCTAAAGGGGCTCCAGGCAACCTGGAGAGGGGCTTTGGACAAGCGATGTAGGGACAGGACAAGGGGAATGGCTTGAACCTGCCAGAGGGGAGATTGAGGTGAGCTCTTAGATGCAAGTTCTTCCCTGTGAGGGTGCTGAGGCGCTGGCACAGGGTGCCCAGGCTCCAACTCCCCACTACCTTGTTATGGTGATGTTACTGTTGGGTTTGTTATCGCCATGGTAGGCAGCACAAGAGGAATTAAGCAAAGGGTATTTTTTGTCTCTCAGTATTTATTCTGTTTATTCTTCTTCTTATTATTTTTGAAAAATACTAAACTCAATTGCAGGTAGAAGAAGCCATCTGGTTCCTGTCACAGCGACTGTATATTACATACGTAGGGGGAAATTGCTTATTGATTTAGCCAAGTGTGAACAAGTGCTACCAGGAAACCACAAAAGTATTCATAATACTAATAGATACTATCACAAGTGACATGCTGCACTTGGTTCCTGACTAGAGGGCATCAACTTTTAAGCAAGGACTTAAAAAATATCAGTCATTTCTATATAGATGACTGCACTATTAAAGCTTTAATGAAAAATTGCTTGGAGAATGAAAGGCAATATGGTTAAAGACAATTGTGTGTATGTTTTATTGACCTTACTGTGCTTTATGTGCTAGATTTAGGCCTGGCTCCTGCACAGGCTTTAAGTTACTTAGGTCAGCTGAATCCTCAGGATGGTGTCTGATGTGTTGTTACAGCATCTGCAGACATACGTGTAACCAGTTATTTGCATGACCTGGGTGTTGTTTTCAACCAATCTGGCAGATGAAATCACTGCAAGGAAGTGATTCAGGACAACCTCAAAGAGGGTGTATTCCTGCAGGGATGAAAGCGCCTGTTCTCACATGAGCTGCTATTGTAGGACAGACAGAGTATTGGAATAGGGTACATGCACAGCTCCTGGGCTTGACTCGGATTTTCCACATGTACTTGGCAGCACCATGGTTAATGGTTCTTGGTGAAAGCTTCCATCCTGGAGACCAGCACGTTGTCTGGGTGGTCACTGCACTGCCTGTTTGCTTTGCGGCTTCTTCCCAGCTCAGAACATACTCTGGTTGGAGTTAGAATTCCCAGCACAGCTCTCCCAAGGACATACATGGTCTTGTTTCTGTGTCCACAATGTCTGGTCTCTTGACTGAGGGGCTGGGAAAGAAACAGTGTTAGATGTGGAAGAGGCTGTTAAGTTGGAGATGCAAGAGTTGGCTGATGATTATGGGTAGTTAGTCACATCCCTGGTGTGAATGTGATGTTGCTTCAATCATTAGAATGATGGTTTATGCTCCAGTGAATTGTAGCTCAGCTAAGGTGCTACACCACCGAATTAAGCATATAGTGGCTGTGATGCTGTTGAATTAATAGAAGCTGCATCAGTGGCTATCACAGAGTGATGGAACATTGAGGAGGGAAATGAATGCAAACATCCGCAAGTGTAATTTTCCAGGTTCTTAATTTGGCCTAAAAATGTGCCAGCTCATCTCTTCCCTCCGTGGCCATTACTCACTGTTTGCATAGTTTAAACCAAGCAGCTCCGCGCTGACGGTGCTAATGCATCCCTTAGCTGTCAAGTTGGACCAAACCGCACGTGTTTGCATGTTGGTGTCTAAACTTGGATTCCCAAAGGGAGCTGGGAAGCATCTCGATCCACCACCAGTTATGTTAGTGTCACATACATTTAGTAAAAATCCACTGGGATAAGATGGTAGAGTCCAGATACGAGAGATGAATAGCAGTGACTCATCTAAACATAAAATACTTGATTTTCATTTTCACACTGCACTTGATTTAGGAGACATTCATTTTAGCATCTGTCAAGAGTAATGTATGTACACAAATAGACTGTCAGGAGCTGACCGTGACTGCAAGTCCCGTCATGAATCTGCTCTCCAGCTTCAGAAGTGGAGGCCAAAACCCTTTACGAAGTGGTGCAAGGTAGTTGTAACAGACAAGCTAAGTGTAACAAACAGCTTTGTTAGCCATTTCCTTGATCCATTAATAGTTACTCACATGCACCAAAGGCACCAGTGAGATCAGACTCCCCAGTGCCAAAGATGTTTAGCATGGGATGCTCCTGGAGAAGTTCCAGAGGCAAAAGCTGAAGTGCTCGGCCTTTGGGCTGAAGAGTGACATGCATTTGCTGTGGAGCTTGCAGAAAATGGATGTGCACTCTGTTCTTTTTCATGGATCATTTACCCAGGGCCCAGAACTATTACAAAATGCAAATGTTGGAAGTTTTGAAAGAAAACTTCAAATAATGATTTTTTGATGACACTCCTCGTGGAAAAGAATCCTCCTTTCTTTTAGCAGCAAAATGCCAGTGTGTTTGCTTGCGTTAGTGTCCTTTGGACTCGGTTTGACAGCTGGAAATACCAATGTACTGTCTTCCAAATGATAGCAGGCTACTTCTACACCAAAAATTTCCACTGGCTTTACTTCTTGTCTCTGTCACTGGGGGGAAAATAAAAGCAATGCACTGTCTGGCATGGCCATTCGGAGTGTGTTAACCTCTGATGTTTATGGCTGTTACATTTGTCTTGTGTATAATGGAGATTTTATGAAATTAAAAACCTTTCTTTATGGTAATGCTGCACTTCCTTAGAGTTCTTTCTGAGCCCCAGAAGCAGATATTAAAGCTTTTAATATCAAATAGATTTGGGGACATTTTTTCCTCCTTTCTGCAGTAGTTGAGCAGTGGTTGATCAGGACAAGTATATCTCATGGCTTTGGACTTTTCTAATCTAAGTAATATCCATATGAGGCACCTGTGCAGTGTCATTGCTTTAGGAGCCTGGTTATCAGTGGCACTGAGCATCTACTGTAATGCTGTTGAAGCCCATGGAAGGTTCTGGCATTCTGTCATTCCTGACGAGCTGGTGCGATCTCGTGCATGTCAGGTACAGTCACACCTCTGTTTCAAAGAAGGAGCCTTTAAAACTGCAATGAATGAGCTCACTTTTAATCTGCTCAGCAACAAGGGAGCTGTTAAGATTTCCCCCTCATACCTAATTTGTGCTGTGAATTTTCCTCCATGACAAAGGCTCAGTAGGTACCATGTTCAGCTGATCACAGCTCTTTGAAAGGGTGTGGGTGATATTGCTCTCAGTTATGGTAAAAATAATTTCAAACTCAGTGCTCCCCTTAATAATAATGCTTAAGCACATTACACCTTCAAGAAGCTGTACAAACATTAACTAATTAGTACCCCCAACTAATACATAATACACCATCATGATATGTAATTATGTATTACTATTAGAGCTGGAAGAATTATTCCTTGTGAATAAATTATCCAGCAAATTTTGCTATTTTTTCCCTCACTGTTGTGAATTTGTTTGCAAAATATTCCCGGGTGTTGTAGTTGATCTCACCTTTGCCATAATGGTAGTAAAAGGTATCCTTTACGTTCAATGTGATCAGTTCCTTTAGTTATTGGATGCTGGTTTGTGACTGTTACTTGTTTAATAGCAGCACTCTGGGCTCTGTTGAGTGTAGGACCTCCAGTGCAAGGTGCTGCACGTATACCCCCACTGAATTGCTATGAAGAGAAGGACCGAGGTGGTGAGAAGGGAGATGGATACAGAAGGAGGGAATAAGCGATTACTCCACGAGCACAGAGCATATCAAGTAAATCCATTCTGTGTTTGTATGGGAATTAAACACAGGTTTCTGGAAATCCATTCCCTTAGATGATGCCTTTGCTCCTAATGAGGTCATAACAATTCATTGCAATGTCACAGTAGCTGCATCAGTCCCCCAAATCTCAGTTTTCTTATCTCTAAAGTAGGTCAGTGTTTACTGGCTTGACACGAGGTGTTCTGAGGCATGAAGGTGGTGCTGGAGGCACATGGCCTTTTGAACAGAGGCAACTATTCAGATGGGGCCCCTGTGTTTTCCAGCCCCTGAGTTGCTACTCTGTGTGAGATGCTTTGCCTCTGGTTTCACAAGCTGTTTGCAAAGAGCCGATGTGGCAGCGTGCCTGGGCAGCCCAAAGCAGCTCTGCTCTCCAGTGCTGATTCTGCCTTGAGAAGCCTTCCACTGAACAGTACCCAGTTACACACACACACACGTATATATATATATACACACCAGGAGTGAAGTACAATCTGTCAGTGCTCTTTCAAATGTCTCTGTATTCATATTTGCTGTTTAATTGTTGTTGCTTTCCCAGCGTTTTTCGGAGCATGAGTGAGATTGGAAGCATTTAATCTTAGAAAAGAGATGACTAAGATGAAGGATGATTAAAGTATTCTCAATAATGACTGATTTGGAGGATAGTTATTTGGAGCTTCTCTTCTGTCTCATTACTCACAAATTAGAAGATAGTGAAGCTGAAAGATAGGAAACTAAAAAAAGAATGCATAAGAAAAAAATACTTTTTTCCACTGAAAGGCAGAAATGTGTGGAAGTCGTCGTGATGAGAGGTCCAGAGGTTGAGATTTCCCTGCTTTCAAGAGAACAAGAGTAACTAAAGATGTTATAGGTAATGTTTTTAAAACATGCACAGATATAAAATGTCATTCTTCACATTTTCAGCCACTCTCAGATCATGAGGAATAAGGTGATTCTCTTGTCTGGGAAATTACTTTTCCTCTTCTTGCTGTAGAGTTTCCCGTGACCTTGTGTGATCTGCCTGTGTCTGTATGATGGAGCTGAAGGGCTCCTGGTAGTTCTGCTGTGTGGAAAGTGCTGCTCTCTCTGTAGTTCTTCTGGGCCCTCCTCTCCTGTCTGCCATATTCACACGTTTTGTTCGCAGTTGCTCTGATTTTGGTCTGCTGTTCAGAGCCACACACTAAAAATTACCACTTCATCTTCTGTGCTGAATGCAGATGGAACATAAGGTTGAGGGTAATAGAGCTGCAAGGGAGTCTCTCATTCCTTCCTCTTGTCATTTTTTTTCTCCTCTATTTTAAAGCAGAGGAGGTGAAAATACAAATATGGTCCAAATGTTACAGTGTGAAAGCTCTGGGGATTATCATGGTGGGCATAGCATCCTGAGGGTAACCACAGCAACTGGGTGGGTTTTTGTGCTCTCTGCAGTGAGTATCAGAAAATGCCACTTTCTTGTCAAATGCAGTGAATTTATAACTATCTGCCTGGAACATACTTTCCCGAATTGTTCCTCATCGTTTGACACTGACTGATTTTAATGGTGTTCTATTAAAAAAAGTATAAAAAGATTTTATAGAGAAAATAAAAGGAAGGGCAGCCATGCCTCAGAAATAAACGTGTCTGATCTGATGGCAGGATCCACGTTCACTCCATGCAGGTGTAATTCACTGTCTGATCTTCAAAGAATTTCAGAGAAAAAGGCATTAATTAAACCTCAAAGTAGCTCTTGTGCATGGATCTTGTCAAGAAGTAAACTGCTCTGACGATGGGTCAGCAGCCTCTGTGCTGAGGTGGTTTCTTTCTCGAGTTAAAGGAATGCTAGCAGGGATCACAGAAGTGGAAGTCAGGGCATCTTCTGACTGTCACCAATTTCTCTGAGCATTGTGGGTGGAAAACTTGCTATTCAGTGGCCCAAGAGTGAGGTTTGACTCCAGTTGAGTGAGAGCTGGGATAGAGGCATCAACCTGTGTGCACTGGGGAGCTGCTGCGCTGGAAGCCCTGGCTGAAGAGAGTGCATCTGGTGGTGAGGGATTGAGTTGTACAGAGGGAGGTGCTGGGGTAGGTGCTGCTCTGAGTGCTGTGAGTGAGGGAGAGGGAGGACAGGGCTGCCTGGCTGCTGCCCTGCATTTCAGATGCGTTGCTTTGGCATGGCGTGTCTGAAGGGGATGTTCCTAAATGTCTGTTTCCCTGACAACCCCGGGCTAACAGATGATTGGCCAACTGATAAATATTTTTAGGATTAAGCACAATTTATAGCCAAATTTCCCAGGGAAAAGGATGTTCAAGAGGACTTGAGGCCTGTTCCACGCTTTTTCACAGACTCTCTAGACTTGTCTAAACCTGACTTGGCTTTAGCTCAGTTTTGTTCTCCTTATAGGTTCTTGTAGCTCTCCAATCCACATGTCTTTTCATTAGTAACAAGAAGAAACCATGTCAGGGGGTTGGAACTAAATGATCTTAAGGTCCTTTCCAATCCAAACCATTCCATGATTCCTAGGCACACACGTATGCATAGCCATGCTTTGTTCCTTCCCCTCGCAGGAATAGTCCCAAAATGATCATATGAGTATTACAAAGGGCTTATCTGAGAAAGCTGAATTAAAGAAATGGATGCCTTTTAATTTCCCTGGCTATGAGATGGGAGTAATCATGTTGATGTCCTTTTGTACATGTGGAAATTTGCTGTTCCATGCATCTGACATGGCTACTAATGAGGGAGGCTTAGAATCTTGTGCATTTGATGGGAAGTTGTGCTACAGACTGAAAGTCATGGAAAAAGGGGCAAGGATGATCATATTTGTGCATTATTTTCTAACCTGCCTTACACAAATATTAGGTTAGCATCTCTAAAATTAGGGATGCTGCAATTCCTGGATTTAGGGAGGCCTTTGAGTTCAGTCCTCTTCTAGTTGTTTAACTCTTACATTAATAAACTAAAGGTAGCAGTAACAAAACCCAGACTGATTTCCCTCTCCTGATTTCCTTTCCCTGCCTTGTTGTGATTCTGTTTATTCTGTGTTGTGCTTCTTTTCTTCTGGTTTTTACTTGTTGGCTTTATTTGTGAGGCTCCGGTCAGCTAAAGTACAGGGAAATTAAGGGATAAATGTGAAGCAGTGTCTGTGTTCTGACTGGTTTGGGGATGATGAAAGCCAAATGAAGGGGGTTAATTGCCCAAAGCTGCAGCAGTGCTGGGGCACGGAATTGGGCAGCAAGCTTTGAGCTCAAGCCTGGCTCCAAATGCATGGGCCATCATTCTTTTTAAGGCAATAAAGACTGTAAAACCCCTAAGCACAGTGGAAGGTGAAAGGAGAGGCAGCTGCAAGCAGGAAGGTCTGTAATTTTGTGTGCTTTGTAAGAGGAACATTGTTTTTTCTAGCAGAAAGCTTTGGCACAAGGAAGGATTATATTCTTCTTCCTAAGAGCACAGTGCTCTTGATGTTATTGTTGCATTTTGTATATTGGGTCAAGCTGCTTTTACACGTGGCTCAAAATTGAGCCTAGTTGAGAGAATATAATCACCTTCTTTTCTTGCATGAGTCAACAAATAGATTTCATTAAGCAGGATGAAGGAAGGTACAAGAAATTCCCGCTGCATGAGGTGAAGAAAGACATAATTTAAATGGTCTTCTGGGCTTTGAAGGGCATATTTAAACAAGTCTGTCTTCTTTTGGCGTTTCTACTTTCATTTCATGTGGTTTAGTTTCTTTAACTATCCTAATGTCCTTAGCTGATCAGGAGCTCTCTGTGTTGGCCAAGTGGAAATGTAGCTGAACAGCAGCACTGAAAGGTCATATTCATTAAGGGATGGAGCTCAGCAAAGACACCTGAAATCACTTCATGCTAATAGAGTCATTCCCATAACAAATTAAAGCACAGCTCTGGTTTTGAGTACCAAGCGGGCATTTGTGGAGGGTTCAGTGCTCACAGGGAGTTGTGAAAATAAGATTCCTTTATTTGCTTTGTTATCTCACTGCAGATGGTCACTGGGAGATTTCTTAAGGACAGGTTTACAGCTCGTGTTGAACGCTCACAAGGAAAGAAAATGGTGTTCTCTATGCAAGGTGCCAAGCCCATGGAATTGGAGCTTCAAGACTGCAGATTTAATTGACTTTCATAACCTAATTTTGTAATAGTTGAAAATTGAGTCACTGTTTTAATTTAATATTTTCTTTTTACATTGAAAAGCAAGACTACTTAGGGAGAAATCTATACTGGGGCTTGTCTCACTTCTTCCACTTAGCCTGTAACTTGCTGCCCCGCTCATGCAGGGTTGTTTTTTCTTCCCTCGGGCTCTTTTACATCCTGGGATTGATGCAAGAGGTGGAGGGATACTTCAGTTCCCCAGAATCAGCTTGTGAAGCAGCTTTTATCACTGGATCACTAAAAGGAGGTGTTGGAAGTTGGGAGGTGACCAGTGAGCACCAAAGGTGGCCACGATAGGCAGGAGCATTGGCCTGCACGGCTGCCTTCTGTCATGGCCTGGTGTAGCGAAGCTCACCAGGCTGTGTTCTCAGACGAAGCTTATTCCCTTCAACAACAAAAAGGGAAACACAAGCCTCAGAGTTGTGTCTTTTCAGTTTTCTTGTTAGGCTCATAAATATGTAAATTAAATGACACCTTTGGGCATAAAGAGTATTTATAAGGAAGCCTTAATTGGAGGAGTGTGCTCATTTTCGGCATACTATCACCAGCTCTTCAGAAGAGTTTATGGGACTTTGGAGTACAAGTTCTTTTATTATAATCATCAAGAATTTTTAGCACTTTTTTTAATTTTGTTTATCTGCAGTTCACTGGCTGATAAAGCAGTCAGGAACTAAGGATTAAACCAGATCCCCATGTACCTGTTAACTAACACGTGGTGGCCTTGCTGCCCTGGTTTAGAGCTGCGGCTGAATCTGCATCTTGGTTCCAGGTCAAGGTCAGTTGGTGCAGATTCTCCTTCCATCCCACAAACAGCATTTTTAAAGCTGTTTTGTTTAGTTCCCCTCTCAAAGAGGCTTTGATAATGGAATGCAAGTGCATAAATACATACAGTGACAAGCAGGAAAGAAAAAGCAAGTACAAGAAGATGGGGGGAGAAGAACCTGCCTCAGAAGAGCAGCAAGTGCTGCAGCCCAGGGTGGGAGCCTGAATCCCCCTGCCTCACTGACATGAGAGATTCTGAGGGCTATTAAGCACTGCAGCCTCGCAGTGGATGGGCACAAAGCTGGTTACCCAGGTCTCTATGTAACTGGGATGCAGTTAGAATAAAGACAGTGTTCAGTGGCCCTCACATTTCTGTGCTGTGGTCTCATCCTAACACTGGCTAGCGATGTAAAATGGAATGCAGGAGAATATGGCGTGGCTAAAGGCAGGAGGAAAAGGTGCATGGATTCAGTATTCCTGACCCAGCTGAGTACTGTAGAAAAGAGAGTTCATCTCACAAACAGCAAGAGCTGGTGGAAAAAAGTTCAGACGAAACACATGGAAAACTATTTTCCAATAGATTTTGGTGGAATTTCTCATTCTACCGGATGTTTTGTTTCGTTGGTTTGGATCAGTAACATGCAAACCCCTTCAGTTCTCTACACAGCAAAAATTCCATTTTCCAATCAGGCATAATTACAATAGATTTTAATTTTAACCAGTGCTGCAGGCGATTGAGTTTGAAGTTTTACTGATACAAGTTGAATACTGTGATGGGGAGAGACAGAAGCAGAGCAGGAGTTCCGTTCTATTTAAAGCTGTAGAGGATTAACACTTGTGTCTGGTGAGATTGATTCCTCTTGAATGTCAGAACGTGAAAACTGTATTTTGTATTGATTTCAGAACTTGAAAACTGAATTTTATCTTGAATCTTGCCCTTCTGTCAATATTGTTAAAGGACACTGCGATACGTTCAGACTAAGCCGCCCTTTGCATTGCTACAACCCCACAGTAACTCACATAGGGCAGTTTCATATAGCTGGATTTACCTTGATAGAGCCATGGCTGTTCCACCAACAGTGAACCTCACCTGGAGGCTTTGTGAGGCTCTGGCTGGTGCTGCTCTTATTCTCTGGCAGCTCTGCTCTTCTCTGTTGGCTCTGACCACCAGCATTTCACCAAGTGAAGGCAGCGTGTGGTCCTGTCTGAACATGGCACATCAGGATGGTATAGTACAGCACTGATACGCTGGGATCAGAAATGATCACCTCATTTCCAGTTCAGGTGTTGATTTGACCTCCAAAATCTTGAATGGCTTGAAATTTGGCTGGGAGATCACCCCTCTCCCAAGATTACAGTCAGCAGAGAGCTCTGGCCTGAACCCTCCTGGTGTAAATAGGAGGGTGCTGCTGCTGGCGCACGTTTTCTTGCTGGGCAATTGTTGTTAGAATCCATCTGGGTTCATCTGAGGCAGCTGAGTTTAGTAAGAATTGGAGTATGTTGCAAGGTTGATTTATTTTGCTTGTGGAGAAAGAAAATGTTTGTGTTGCTCAAACTGGTTTTGATGGGCTTAATTCCGGATAATTATTTCCGGGAACAGATCTTTTCCCTGTAGGCATGTGATTGACCCAGCTTGTGCAGGGGCTGGCTCTTGGTGATCTCAAGATGACTCTTCCAAGCGGTTTTGTGACTCTGGTGTCACCTCTCTTCTAGATGATATGTTATTTTGGGAGTCTGCTGAATTAAACATTGCTCATTCTGTTATCTTAGCACTCTAGGATATGTGCACACACACGCGTTTGTGTTGGGCTACTGATTCATTCCTGTATTTTTACCTTCATGTTTGCTGACAGGAGACAACTGATTTCACCAGATAGATGACTGGGATAATCCCAGCCTTGTTAGGGAGAACTTAGACTCTTAGAACTTAGACCCCAGTTCCTGGGTAGGTGGCCTCCCCTGCTGTCTCTCATTAGGCTGGAGCTGAGGTTTTGCTTTCAGTGCACCCATTGCTTTTCAGTCATGGTTGTTTGCCTCCTCATTGCACTTTCTTCCCCCTTTCATGTCAGGAATCTGAAGAGAAGCTGCTTTTCCTTTGACACTATTATCTGTGTGTGCTTCCTGGGTATGTAGCAGCCAAAGATGAAATGAAATCATGTGTCTGAGAAATTTTCTTGTTGGTTTTAACAGAACCAATATTCCATTTGAAGTGAGTAGAGGAACAATAATAGTCCAGTAGGGAATTCTGTGAAAGGAATTTATGTGGAAGGGAATCGATTACCTGCCTGTCCTTGCTTCAGAGAGAGCACTTGCTCATTTTGAAGCTGGACCTGCTACCTTTTGGGTGGTTTTAGTTATATTCACCTCCTTTGATGAAGAGATGTAAAACTTTTCCTTTGCTTCCCTGATAGCTGCCCTTAAACTGGCACTTCAGTGCTGCAGCAACTCATCTGTGCTGAACAGAAATCATCATTTTCATGTAGAATCCCAGGGATATGAATGAGAAAACTCTTATGCTGGTAATATGATAAACAAGTTACAATTTCTGAAGCCAGTGAACCAACTAAAATGCATTACAACATAATTCTCCATTGCTGGATGCAGGGATTGGTCACACCATCATTTTTGCACCTACCTGTATCTCTTGTAGCTCATATTAACTTCATTGCATATTCCTTTTTGTTCTGTCATTCCATTATCAGGAAAATAACACTGAAAGGATAAAGTGTTACCAAATGAGAGCACAAAACAACACAGAAGCATCTGTTTCAAGTAGAAGGTAGAATAATCTGTATGACAAGTTAAAAAAGAAGAGGTTTATCTCACTGAAATCTGGGCTGAGTGTCAGTTATTGGGAGGGTGTGTATTGGCCCTTAAAGGGATGCAGAGCTCTGCTCCTGAGCTGCTGCTGAAGTCAGGCAATGGGAGGGATTGGAGTGTTCCTCCTTTGCAGCAGACTCATTATTTATGGATATATCAGTCAGCTTTGAATTGTAATTAAGACAAGCTCTTGACTCTGATTTCTCTTTAACCTCCACTGAAACCTGAGCACAGTTCACAACTCAGTCTGAAGTGATTTATGTAAATTTAACAAGGCTGTGGGGCTACGCCACACAGATTTGTTAGCAGGAAGGGCCTCGTTCCTGCTTTTTCCCTTCTTCTGCCTTTTGTTCCTGCTCATCAGCCAAAATTTGTCATCCCTCTTACAGTGACTCCCAGGGCCTGTCATTGCTCTATCCATAAAGGCCACCTTGTAGTCAAGGCCACTCAAACTCAGCTGGTAGAGGACATACTCTTTGTTTTCCCTTGCTCTTGATGTGAAGTCTTTTGTGCAGGACAAAAAAATAAAGTGTGAAATCTGTGTTCTGTCAGAAAGATAATGATTAACATCCTGTTGTCACAGCTCAAACTCGGAGGGCAATGAATAACATGAATAAAATAAAGAAAGATATTATCTCAACTGCTGCTGTTCTGTGGCAGAAGTGACTGCAGCCCATGCTTTGTCTTCCAGTGGAGTGCAGAAGCCAGAATCCTCATGGTGAGAGACTTGGATTTAGGACTCGGATACTTTAATTCCTTTAGTTGCTAATTAAAACATTGACCTAAGCACATATTTGGTGGATATCTGCAGATGTGATTGATGAGGATCCCACCCATTGAGGTGGTCACATCTCTCTTCCATCTTGGGGTTCTGTGTTCGCTGTTTTAGTAACTGGCTTAGTGTTGCAGGTAGTCTTGGTCTAAGCTAGAGTTGCTTTGTACCAGCCACCTTTAAAATGCAAACAAAGCAAAAAACCAAACCTAAAACCAAGCTCAAAGCTCAGACCAAGCCCGTTGCTCCTGGGTGAGCCAGAGAAAGAAACAGACCCAGGCAGTTGTGGTCAACTTTAATTCAGATCTTGGAATCCTTCATGGCTCTGAGATGCTCGGACAGACAATTTGGGCCTCAGTGCTCTGTGTTGAAAATAAAACTACATGGAATGCTCCAAAAAGGGGTGCTGGGAATATCACAAGGCTCTTAATTGATGGAGACTGTAGAAAGTAGTGTCTTCACAAGCAGGTGAGTAGAATGGAATTAAATGAAGGGAAAGGCAAAAGGTGTTTGGAAGCCTGTGTGTGTAAATTCCGACTCCTCTTGGATTTGGTTACTTTTCCCAGGCTGGGGGAGGATAACTGTGAACAGAATATGAAATGTAGATTCCTTTCAAGGTCACTTACAAGTCTTTTTCCCTTGAAGAAACAGGAACAGAAAGGTACCCTCTATAAATCCGATCTAATGGGCAAGATGCATTCCAGAACATGCAGATGTACTGCTTCATGCCTGGGGGTGGCACTGGGAATGCTGGAATTGTTACCAGGGCTTCTACTTACTCTTCTGTTATAGCAGTGATAGGAGAAGAGACAACTCTCAGTCAACTTTTTGAAGTAATCTGTTAAGCAGCATCTCCAGTGACAGGGGCTGAGTTTTCCATCTGTTCCAACTGGGGCAGGCTTTGGAAATGGGAAAAGACTGTTAGAGGGAATTTATCACAGTTAATCAGGAATATGTAACCTCATCACAAAACACTGGAAATACGGGATATTGCTCCTGGGCCTTCTTTAGGTTCAGCATAACTTGGGGATTTTGCCATAGACTGGCCTCTTTTGTGTCACTGGAGGTAGATGCTCCATCCCTGGAGACATTCCAGGCCAGGCTGGATGTGGCTTTGGGCAGCCTGATCTAGTTGAAGATGTCCCTGCTCACTGCAGGGGGGGTTGGACTAGATGAGCTTTGAAGGTCCCTTCCAACCCAAACCAGTCTGTGATTCTGTGTTCAGAAGGAGGCATTGCTGTTAAAAAAGTCATTCATCTGATGATATTTAACGCTGTCAGGATTGCCAAGAGATTCTTTTTTGCAGAAGGTCTTTAGGTACTTCTGAAACATTAAGTGTATTAAATGAGCCGTCAGAAATACCTTTTCCTTTTCACCCCCAAGAGATATTAATCTGAATAGCAGAAAAGCAGGCTCTGTTCCAGCACGTAGCTGACTCTGTCCCATGGGACGGGAAAGATCTGACGTTTAGACGTGTTCCCTAGAAAGATCTGCACAACTGGAGGATCAAAAGAATTATCAACATGTAACAAAGTAGGTGGAAGTCTTGACCATACAGTATAGATTCAGATTTTAAGCAGTCCTTAATTAATGATGGAGATAAAACACGGGATGGGAGATCCAGTTAAGCAGGAGGAAGTAATGAAGCCAAAGCCACAGACAAGAAGGTGTTGCTGCACCTTGAGCTCTGGTTGGCAGAGGATCGTTCTCTTTCTGGAGAGGTTGAAAAACAAGTTAGCAAAGAGAATTGGGAATTTCAGTGACCATTCACAGTGAGATGTGCTGATTCAGAGAATGGCTTCCACTGAGGGACACATGGTGGGTCAGCTTCTCCCATCCCCACCCCTCCAAGTCAGAAGTTCAGATGGTCAAGACTGAGTTAGAGGAATTAGGGGGTGACAGCAGAATGGCTGAAGTGTCACTGTTGGCCACAAGAAAGCCTCACATACAGAGAGTTTGAGGTTGCAGGTAGGAAGAGTGAGGAAGTTTCTGGTCTCTTAAAGCAGTAAGTGATGCTGTTGGGCATCAGTCCTTTTCGGATCAATGCCGTGGTTGAGTTTTATTTCTAAGCCTGGGAAGGCAGTGTGTGATGGAGCATCTACAGTCTCCTGACAGTCAGGCCTCAGGGAAAAAGTAACCTGGGCTTTTTTTCAGTTGTTACCCCTGACCACATCTGCTCCTTTGTAGGAAAATTCCTAAGATCAGAGATCAAAATGTCTTTTGGAAGCAGTTGTGGTGTTGCAGTATGAGAATGAAAATAGATCTGCTGAACAATGATTCACTGATCCATCTTCTCTTGTCACCACTTTTCAACACTAGAGCTTATTTTATTTAGATAAAATGTAGAGTGTTTATGATTTTTATGCCTACATTAAACAGTGGTGCCTTTAAAAAGGAAGGTGATGTATTTGTTACCTTCAGAGTTAGTTACAGGAGTACTGGGTGTCCAGCTCCACAGACTGACAGGCAGTGACCAAACCCCAGCTGTTAGTAAAGGCCTGGTATGGGATGAGATCAGCCTTGCTGGACATCTTTGTCCATCATCTTGCTGGAGGTGAGTTTTTACTGAGGTGTTTATCATGAATTTTGCAGTCATCACCTGAAAGCCTGTAAGAATTAGAGGGCAATCTGAGAAGATGCTCTTCTCAAATGAGAATGCTCAGAATGTTTGGTTTCACTGTGTGGAGAATAGGGACTGATGGTATGGGAATGGGAGAAATCCCTCTCTGGAGGATAAAGATGCTCTGTGCTGAGAGTAGAACTTGCAGGTGTTAAAAAGGGTGATGTGACCTGTTGGTCTGTACCAAATTTACCTACTGAGAAGCTCCCAGAGGAGTTTCATGTTCCCCACAGAGAGGAGAGCAAGCACATCTCCTGTAAATGTTCTGCACAGCCACCTTGCTGTTTGAGGGGGAACATGTCAGTGATACACCCCAGTTAATGGAGCAGGGACCTTTGAGGAGAACGCAGTCAACCAGGAGCAGACCTTGAGCAGCTCTCGCTGAGGTTAGGGAGGATCCTTACTTCTCCCTCATCTCTTCAGCACCAATCTTGTCTTGGCACTTTGGAACCTGATTTTAATGTTGCCTTTTCCCTTCAGCTTAAGCCAGAAGTCAGGATGGCACGTGGGAGGGAGGTTGTAGAACAGCCTGGAGATGGACATTCTACAGCTGGATCCTGAGGGGCTTTTTCAAGATTTGTATTTTTATAAAGATTTTTTCCCAAAACAGGAGAATTCCTGGAGAGAAATAATTAAGCTTCTCGTATAAGCCCTTAGATGCCTAATGCATTGGTATTACAAGATATTTTGTCAGGGAACTAAGTTCCTGTCTCTTTGCACCATGTTTGCTTTATACTAATCCCATCCTTTGAGGTTTTTGCTGGTTGCCTGCAGAGACCAGGAAGAAAATATGCTTCTGGCCTCCTCCTTCCTTGCTGTGTGACAGCTTCTGCAGGGAGCTCCATTCCTTCCTCTGAAGTGCTTGTGATTGGCAAGGGCCACAAATTGAGCTTAGGAGAAAATTTATGAGGTGCCTGTTGGGTACACGTTGTACCTGGGCTCAGGACTCAGCCAGTTTTCTATTCAGAGTTGAGGAGGAATATTTCCTTGAGGGTCAGATGCCAATGATATTCCACCCTCCTTCGCAGTGTGGGGCAAGGCTGGAGCGTTTCATTCCTCATCAGCAAATCTCCTGCTCTCACAAGCATCCTTGATACCTTCTGCCCCTTCTGCAATACTTTCTCTTACTTCAAAACATCAGTTTTGTTCTGGAGTCATGTGTCACCTGTGGTACTTGTATGAGTAGAATGATTGTGTTTTTTGTCTGATTTCTGTTCTGTTGTTGGCCTCAGGGTATCAGGGACAAGAATTTGTCACCCCCAGTCTCATATGCTAGTGTGAGCATCCCTACTGTTGGAGAGCTTTTGTGTTCAGGAGTATCAGTGCTACAGTGAGTCAACCCCCACAAACACACCTATGCAGGTGTACCATGGGGCTTCCAGAACTAGAAACCTCTCTTTTACCTGTGTGCACAGACATGGCTTCTGTGTTTTCAGAAGGAGATCGCCATGATGATGTAGTCCTGCAGGATTTGCTGGAGCAGGTCAGCAGTGCCAGGTCAAGGGCTGCCTGCACACCAGGGTGTGGTGGGTATGGAGAACCTGGCCCCTCAGCATGGTCATGGTGATGCTTTGCATGTGATGGGAATAGCTGAAAAACAAAAGCAGAGAGTGCATGAGGTAAAGCTGCCATTTTCTGTAGCCCTGTTACTGCAACATATGCAATGTCTTGTGAAAGAAAAGTGACCCCAACTGTTTGGTTTAATTTGTTCTGTTTCATAACTGTGTTCATGTTCCCCATTTCAAGAAAAACCATTTGCTGGTGGCACAGGAAGGAGAGGGGAGGATGGAAGAGGAGAGAGGGAGAAAGCAAAGTGGCTCCATAGAGTTGGAATTAGCATAATCAGGCAAAGCATAATAAAATGCTTTGCAGTGACAGCTCTTCTGCATAATGCCATCTCATGGAGGTGTTACTGAGGCTCTGTGGTGGGGAAGGGGAGGAGAGGACCTGCTAACATGGGGGAGTTTGTCGTTTCAGCTGAGCCTTTGGCATTCTGTTCTCAACTCTGTTTTCAGGAGTGTTGGTGGCAGGAAACACTGGCAATGAGATGAAACTTGACAGGAAGTGTCTGGATACCGGGAAGAAAGGGTGGTCTTGGTTTTGGCAGTTTGTGTGTGTATGTGAGAAGGAAAGAAAGAGCTGTTTCGAAAGGTAGTAGCCTTCACAGTCATTGAAGGGATTATGGCTTTTGCCTCACTTATTAATGGGAAGTTAGTAAGTGCCATATCATAATGATTCCCAGACAGGTTTGGGTTGGAAAGGGACCTTACTATCCAGTTCCAACCACGGGCAGGGACATCTCACACTAGAGCAGGTTGCTCCAAGCCCCTGTGTCCAACCTGGCCTTGAACACTGCCAGGGATGGGGCAGCCACAGCTTCTCTGGGCACCCCGTGCCAGCGCCTCAGCACCCTCACAGGGAAGAACTTCTTCTTTATATCCAACAATCTTGGCATCCAAATCAGCAACATGGGCCTGGCTTTATTTTTGCTTGTTTTGGTCTAAGAAAGAGGCACTTTTTCAGTGGGATCAGTTTGTTGGTGTGGTTAATGACTTGCCATAAGGAGTGCTGGCCCCATGGTGTGTTGCACACGGCAGGTACTGAGGCTGGAGGCGCAGGCACAGCTGGTACCACATGCGTGGTATCAGTGAGGTGTGATCTCATAGATACAGAACCCTGTAATCTCACAGTCTGCAAAGTTCAGGACTTTGAGGTGGAAGAGGAATTGTTGAGATGACGGTTTATTAGTGCAACTCTGTGATATTCTTAGAAAACAGACGAACCAGAGACAGTGTCAATGCTCACCCCTTCCAGGGCTGTGTTTTCCAGCCTTGCTCATACAGAAACACTGTCTTGGCCTCCCTCCTGCATGCTTCCCTGCCCTTGACCCCAGTAGGCCTAACACTCATTTGCCTTCTTGGAGTCAATACCTTATGCTTGCTGTTAGTCCCTAAGAGAATCCTTTTCGTGTAGCCTGGCTTTTGATTAGCCTTTGCCATGCAGGCAGTGCCCTGGCGTCTGTATTTCAGATCTCACATGACCAAAGAGTATTTAATCAATACATGATTTAATCAGCAGCTTCATTTACCAATAGACTTTAACGAGATTGGTTTCTTGCAGAACCGTAGCCTAGCCTGGGGGTGTGCTGCTGACTCAATAAGGTGCTGTAATCTGACCACCTTTTCCCACAGAAAGCACAGTGGCAGCCAGCATTGCCCTTGTGCATCCCTCACAACTTCCCTGCTTCACTGGTACAGCTATCAGAAGTGTGTCTCCATCTTCTGGGCCTCTGTTTCTGCCTGGTCCTGTGTAAGAGCTTGAAACTACCCAGTGTTGCTGTGCCTGACTTTTGGGAAGCTCCATCCCTGGCAGTGTTCAAGGCCAGGTTGGACACAGGGGCTTGGAGCAACCTGCTCTAGTGGAAGGTGTCCCTGCCCGTGGCAGGGGCTTGGAACTGGATGAGCTTTAAGGTCCCTTCCAACACAAACTATTCTGTGATTCTATGATTTGAAAGTTATAGTGAAACTCCAAAAGAAGGTTCAGGAAAAAGTAAAGGAACAATTTGGGTTTTGTCAGGAAAAAGGTTCTTCATAAGCAAAGCTTTCTGTGACAAGTTGCTGTGTTTGACTTGGGCACCACTAACCAGGCAATCAAAAACCAGAAACAAAAATCCCATCTTTAATTTGGATTTAATAATATTTTTCCACTCAAAGGCATGTTTATTATTTTGATTAAAACAAAATGAGCTCAGCATTTGCAGCTGAAAGATTTTTTTACTTCAGGAAATTTTGCAGTTGCTATTCCCATAAATCAGATCCCATAGAGAGAAAAAATAATTCCCCAGAGAATTCTTCTTAGAATTAAGAAATTTAGGCTCAATTTTGTGTCTAGACCTGTTTTTTTCTGGGATCCACACTTTCATCACGATATCCACTGCTTTGTGGGATGGGATTAGATTTGTTTGCATGTTAATAGAGTTTGGGACTATTAATGACAGTATTTAAGAATTGGGCTGTTAGCTTGGTACCTTCTGATGACTGTTACTAAGGATGTTAAGGGATAAAACATCCCAATTCATATAAACATCCCTTGAGGAATAACAGCATCAATTAAGATGGAATTAACAGGTAAATTCTGCACTGTGTGAGGTGTCAAACACATTCAGTGCATCTTGTTCCTCTCCAGTCCTTCACCCCACAGGGAATGCTGCATTTTGATCACCCCGATGTGAACAAAACCAGTTCATAAGTAATCTGAGGTGGGGTCAAACACTTGGATTAAAGGTCTGTGAGTGAGTGGTGACATGAGGTGGGAGCACAGACAGCTCATTACTACCAGGTGGCTGCTAGCCAGGACATGTCCCTCTGTTCATTCCCACTACTGTATGTGAGCAGCAGCGCCAGGGTCTGTGAGGCTTGAATCAAATCTCCTCCATGCACATTACCGTAATGAGGTCAGGTACAATGCACAGGCAGAACACAGCTGTTTTACAAATTAATCAGGGGTGAAAGGAGGCTTTCTTGTGAAAAACATTGTGTGCTGCAGTTCTCAATAGCAGAGACTTTGACACATCCAATTGCTGGTTCCCTGGTGTTCTTCCCAGGGCAGTGTCCCATTGGCACAAGTCAGGAGCAGTGGTCCAGCACATCTGAGCTGCTGGGATGAGGCTGCTTCTCCCAGCCCACCTGTTCCCACTTGGTTCTGGCTCTATCTTGGCAAATCCCACTTTAGGAAAGAGGACTGAGATGTGATGTGGGGATACAGCAGGCGTTCAGTTTTTCAGCTGATGGTGATGTAGTGCTACGTCAGCCACATTCGGTATCATGGATAGAACTTGTTCTGTGTAGAGTGTGACTGGAACTAATGGTGCTGGGATCAGCTAAGACAAGCTTAGACTATGTGTCCAGGAAATACTTTCAGTGCTTACGAGTTACACTTAACAAAGCCCAGTTGTTTCCAGAAGTTAAGCACCACTAAATATCAGTGGAAGGTGGGCTCCTAACCCAAGTAAATACCTGAGGTTTTTTTTACCCAAAGTAAAAGTAATTTGTCTGTGGCATGTTCCTTTCTCAAAGTTAATTTATTCACTGTGCAAATCTAGCGTTAATTATCTTGGATGGGGCTTGGAACAACCTGCTCTAGTGGAAGGTGTCCCTGCCTGGGGCAGGGGGTGGGATCTGGATGAGCTTTAAGGTCCCTTCCAACCCAGACTAGTCTGTGATTCTATCATCATTTTACCAGCAACAACCACCCTTGGATCCTGTATGAGCACCATGTTCTAGATAAGTTCATTGCACCTGTGTTTAAGTCAGCATGTTCATTCCATCTTTGAGATGTTGCTTAATAAAAGCACCGTACATAACTGAATCAGTTACACAAGTTATCCATTAATTTACTATAGGGAGTATTTTGACTCGCATCTTTTGCAAACACTGATGTAACCTCTAAAGAACATGTTGTTTTAGATGAATGTTTTAAGTTACAATGAATACAGCACTGCTAAGGGAAATGAATGGGAAATGCAGCAGCAGATCTGAAACCATCCCTGATCCGGAGACTGACTGTGGGAGTGCTGCAGCCAGTCTGAACTGTGGGTGTGCGCATAGTGTGTATAGTCCGTGTCACCCAGGGAAAGACTGAGGACAAGAGTGAATATTCCCCAGATTCAGAGCTCATGTGTTTAAATGTATTCCATAAAATCCCAGAGCTGCTCTAAATCAACAGGACTCAGATGCAGGCAGTCCTGGATCTGAAGTTGCCACCCTTTGTTTTCATGTTTTGAGTCTTTGGAGGACTCTCCCTTCACATTCCCAGGATTTTCTCCATACCCTTAGAAGTCAGACCCAGAGCAGAGTATGTTACAAGATAATGAGAGCTTGCTGTTTGGTTGGGTTCTTTTGAAGCAGCATTAACCGTTTGCACAGGCCTCCCTTAACATGAGCAGATGAAATGTGGGCACAGATTCATTGCGTGTTCAGAACATGCAGATTCCAGACTGAGCAGAAAAACCCAGGCTGCAATTCCCTCTGAAAGTGATATTGCCACCATGACTTGTGAATTAAATTGGTTAAGCAGCAACGAGATGAGTTTCAGAACATAGCAGGTGTAAACTTGATTTATAGTAGTCTCATAATGAATTTAAAAGCTTTGTTATAAACACTCTGGTTCCACAGATGTTAAGAGTTGAAAGCTGAGATTTATTGACCTCAAACTAATTAAACCCAAATTAATACAATTTACTTTTTATGTGGAAAAAGGAAAGAGAATTGAAGGAAAAGATGGGGCTGATGTGAGTTGCAGAGGACAGTAAAATAGCACCAGGCTGTTTCCTGAAGCAGAATGGTTGGTGTGTGCTGGCAGGTCCTGCCCTGGTGTTGCACTGGGGCTCAGCTGGTGGCTTCAGCAGCCATAGATGATGTCTGTGAGGGCTTTTCATGGCCTTGTCTGGTGAATTGGGTCAGGTGGATCAGTTCCAGCTCTGGACATGAGCTGTCTGCACTGTCCATATCCCAGCAGGGTGAACCCTGGGCAGAAAGAACTATGAAACCCCCCAAAGTAACAGCAAAACTGTGCAGCTTTCACTGGAATTCAGTCAGTTCTGGGCTCAACTGCAGAAGAAAAT
>NW_009920139.1:448-44222 GCF_000696875.1 Nestor notabilis | reverse complement strand
TCTTCCTATTTGAAATATAATGTGTGTCTGAAAATACAATTTATAGAGACATAGATTTGAAATCACTGTGTCTCACTTGCATTTATGGAAGTGCAGCAAGACATTCCTGTCCAAATTGGAATATTGCTGTTTGGTCCTTACTTCAATCTGATATAATGTGAGTACTGCTGTATAAAATGATGCAGTGAGGAAGATGATTTCCCTGGCTGTGTTTGGGTTGGTATTTTTCAATGTCAGCTGTTAGAGTTTTTGGAGAGTGAGTTTGAGTTGCTTTTATTTGAAAGGAAAATAAATATTTTTAATTTTCTTTTTTTAGAAATAATGTTCTCAGTCATTCTTAATCCTCCTGATGAACCCAGAATTCCCATTTGATCCCAATGATTCTTTTACAATGGACTTTGGACAAGGGCCTGTAGGGACAGGACAAGGGGAATGGCTTTAACCTGTCAGAGGGGAGATTGGGATGAGCTCTGAGGCAGAAGCTGTTCCCTGTGAGGGTGCTGAGGCGCTGGCACAGGGTGCCCAGAGCAGCTGTGGCTGCCCCATCCCTGGCAGTGTTCAAGGCCAGGTTGGACACAGGGGCTTGGAGCAACCTGCTCTAGTGGAAGGTGTCCCTACCCGTGGCAGGGGGTTGGAACTGGAGGAGCTTTAAGTTCCCTTCAACCCCAAACCAGTCTGGGGTTCTATGGTTCCATGAGAATGCACTGCAGCATTCCTGTGTTATCCCTGGCCTTACTTGCCTTAGTTTTACTTGATGTATGACTGCCTCTGAAATAGCAGGTTCCAGATGGAGGGTTGCATATCTGACTCTGAAGACAGCTCTTGGTAGTCTTGTTGCATCAAGTTCATGTTAGGTGTTGGGAGTTGAAACTCAGAACTTCGGAATTTAGCAGCTCTTCAAGGCAGCCACACCAGACTGGAGAATCTCAGAGTAGGTTTCCTTGTAGGAATTCTCACCTGCTCTTGACCCCAAACAGAAATATCTTCAGAGCCCTTCCTTTGATATTTCCATCTTTTTAGCTTCAAATTCCAGCTGGAGTGATGAAGCCTTTGGCAAAACAACAATTTTAAAGAAACCCCATATAAATATTTCAGAGTTTGAAGGGAGGGAGAGGGAACCTAAACCAACATTACAGTTTGCCTCTTAAAGTGGAAGGAGGTTGAGAGTGTTTCTTGTGATGGAAGCTTTGTTGCACTGGACCAGTTATTTGCATTTAGCAGTTACATGCAACATTATAGTAATGGTGGTGTTAGATGAGCTGGCTTTTTAAAATGCACATATCCATAGATTACACATATACCACTTTCTGTTGGAGAAACAGAAGTTGTTAGGGTGCATATGCAGGGACTTGCACCTAAGACAGATTTCCTTGTGTTTGGCAGGTGGTTGAGTGAGCTGCACGTAACAAGATCTGAAATCTGAGGGGTCTTTCTGCTGCTTTGGTGTGGCACAGTGAGTCTGAGCTATCGAGGGATTGCTTGTAGTAGTGCTAGTTTGTCAGAGGCAGCTAAAGAAGTGAAGGAGGTAATTCCCTGTGAATGATCAGGGAAAAACTCATCAAAGAGTTGGGTCTTTTCCCCATTAAATGCTTTAAATTAACTACCTGTATCTTTTTGCTCAGTTCACTTCTTGGATGCATCGTGCTCAGAGTTTAGTATGGTTTAAGAGAGAGGTAAACTCTCCATTACACCTGGGGTCAAATAACCTGATTATAGAGCTCCATTGTTTCTATTCCATTGCTCCAGTTGATTTTCAGCTCTGCTTGTGCTGAGTGGATTGGATCCATTAGTCAGTCCAGGGGAGGCTGTAAATGATCTGTTATCATCTGCGTGGAGCCGCTGGGGTGGATATCGTACGCAAGACCCAGAAGGCGAGGAACAGAAAATGCCTGTAGGTGAAGCTCAGCCATTGCTTTTGGAAAAGGATGGGAGTTATTCTGTGTGATGGGAGTTCAGAGGGGTCTTTGGAATCACCTAATTTGATGGGTGACAGTTCAGCACACAAATTCATTCCTATTCACCAGTAAATAAAATATGAGGCTTTGCTGTACCTTCATCTGTCGCTGAGGCTCACTGCGCACGGAAGGATCCTGCTTTTTGCATCCTGGGTAATATTTAACCAACACCATATGTTAATTGGGATAAAAAATAACTTAGGGTCTAGAATCTAGACAGGCTATAGAAGGGTTTTGCATGATGTAATTTGCTTTAAAAACTGTAGCATGCTAGATCTTATATCAAAATGTACATCACCTCTTGATCTGACATGTAACTTGCGGTGCTCTGAATTAAGGGCAAGTCTCTGCTCATCAAGGAGGGCACCTAAAGCATCGGACAGGACTTGAATTTCACTTAAAAGCCCAAAGAATAATGGAGCCTTGTGAGAAGTTGACAAGAAGCATTTTAAACAAAAGCTTTTCAGTGTATTTTTTTCATGTTATGTAACATGAAGTCATTCTTTGGAACTCATGACTGTGAGACGGCTTTGAAACGGAGAGCACAAGGTGTAAAAATAATGTAGTTTCAAAAGGCATGTGTGTGATTAATGAGGATATTCAGGTTTAATAGTGTTATTCTAAGGCATGATTTTTGGTAGGGGTGCCAAGTCTAATGTTCAAGGGCATAAACTAAGTCACAAGGGCTCCAGTCTGGAAGGCCATGGTGGCTGGTAAAAGAATAATAGCCAGTAAATCTTAACCCATACAAGTTCCCTTCCCTACTTCCTGTGTTTTGTGCTAGATCCAGTTTGTCAGCTGCGGATGTGACTGGGTAGACAATAGCTCAGGTCTGTTCATAATCCCATGGTGGTTTTGCTGGTGCTCCCTGTCTGCCCGTCTGGAAGGTTCCCCTCACGTTGGGAAGGACACAGCATTTAACAGCTTAGTTATAAGGAGGTAATCTGAGAGTTAAGAAAGTTGTACCTGGTCAGACCACAAACTCATCTGATTGATAGGTATGGCACAGCCAATACCTATGACCATGGCATCAGTAATGGTCACTCCTATCAACTGCCTGTTGTGAGGTGTTTTAGCATCATCTTGATACCTTTCATCCAAGGATTTGAAAATAATCACAAAATCCCAGACTTGTTTAGGTTGGAAGGGAGCTTAAAGCTCATCCAGTTTCAATCCCTGCCACAGGCAGGGACACCTTCCACTAGAGAGTGGTAATAATCATTTTTAAAGTAGTACGAAGAACTAAGTACTTTCAGTGAGCTGGGAGAGACTGTCCAAAGGGGAGCTCTCAAAAGCATCATGTCCCACTACACAGCTTCTCCTCCACTCGTGTTTTGTAGTATTTATGATTCTGAGCTTGTCTTGTTCCTCCTCTTGGCATGAGGCAGATGATCTGCCTCTATTCTCCTTGCAAGACCTCCACTTCTTCCTGACCTTGTGTCAGCCTCTCAGAGCAGACCTCTTGTGAGTAAGTTTGGAGCAACTAGAAGTTGCTTTGCTTGATTAACTCTTGATCTCCTGGCTCCTCTGTGAGCTGGAGAAGCAGCTCTTTTACACAGTATAAGCAGAAGTAAACGTTGAGGAGCAGTGACTGCAAATTGAATTCTAACCTGCTCCCAGATGAAGACAAGAAGCAGGTGTAAAAGAACACTCATGTAAATGCATGAGCTCCAGACAGCCAGGTCACCCGAATGAGCCATTCAAACCATCTTCTCAACCATGACCAAGGTTTTCCTTCACTCTTATCCTCCCATCAACACTTGTGGCTGCTTTCTCGTGATCTGGTAATTCAAGTGAACCAAGCTTCCATCAGTGCTGACTTTGCTCCTGAAAGAGAAGAGCCTGAAATGCTTCCCACCCCCTTGGAAGCTGAGTAGCATTAAACTTTCTAGAACAAATTGTGCCAAAGGGTAGGTGGGCAAGCCAGATACTAAAAAAAACCCCACATTTGGCTGGGACTGAGCACAATCTTCCTCTTTCTGCCAGTAAATCAAAGAGCTTTTGACAATAATTGTGCAGTATTGTGTATGGAATAAAATAAGTACATTTTTGCAGCTTTAGTTGTTTATGACAATGCTGTTGTAAAGAAGAGGTTTAATTTGGATACCACAGTAGATAAAAACTGCTAGAAGTGAACACGTCTTTAGGTTGTAGAACAGGGCTGAGTAGTAACATGACTCTACGCATATTGGAATAGTATCCAACCAAGAACGTGTGAACAGGATTCAGGGAGTAGAGGACAGATCCTTTGCCACAGAACTTAAAACCAACAGGGGCAAGACAGAAAAGTCCATTTTTATGCCCATTTTATAGGTTAAGTGAGGAACATAAATGAAGAGGCATACAGATTGATGTGTGGCAGGCCCACTGCATTTCACCAAGCCCCAAACCATCCTTTTCCTCTCCTCCTACACTAACGCACAGGGTGTCCTATGGAACCTACTCACAGACTTTCTGTCAACATCAGTCCCCAAAAGACGCCTTTGCTGGAAGTTCTAGTTTCCATCACAAAGGATTCAGCTGACTAAAGTATTCAACATATTATGACAACTGAATAATTTGCGTCCCCCAGAAATTCTGACTTGTGATCAGTCTGCTTAATGTTAGGTTAGTCCATCTTGAATCCTGTCTGCCAGGGTTGTGTTCTGAGCATCAAGTGGTGCTTCATCCAGCCAAGAAGTCTGGCCTAAGAACTACTGAGTGTTGTCTCCTGTGTCCCAGTGGTGGATCCACCAAGCTCCAGCCTTGCCCACACTCATTTACTTCTGTTTGGTGGGTCCACATAACCTTTTTACCTAGGGCTAAGGGAGAGAAGCTGTTGTGACCCTTGTTCTTATCTGTGTCATTAAATCATACCCAATTTCCAAGCATTGTTAAGAGAACCCAGGACTCCTGGTACATGGACTCTTTACCACACACTTGCTATGATTTGGAAATACGTACAATTCTAGTTTCATAGAATCCCAGACTGGTTTACGTTGGAAGAAATCTTAAAGCTCATCCAGTTCCAACCCCCTGCCGTGGGTCCCATCCAGTGTGGCTGGTTTTAACCTCTAATCCTTACTTTCTAGGCTTGGTTTGTGATTGAGTCCCTTGCAAATTACTCTCATCTCTGTAATGCTTCTCCATATAAAGGTCTGGCCTTAAAAATAACGAGGTGTTTTAAAGTAAGAGTAAAGCTAGCTCTGTCCTTCAAGGTGCTGACCTGCTTTAATAGGTGTGTCATGGTCAGTGACACACAGATAATGTGTCTAACATTCCTGGTGGCTGTGCTGCTGCGGGTCCATCACTGCTTCCTGGTGTCCTGGACCCTGTTAAACCAGGCACAAAGCCTCAGGCTGGAGCTGATGAATGGTGGAAATAATGAGGAGCTACCTTTGCTGCTCTATTGAAATTGTCTGGGCTTTCTCCATGCAAGCATCCAGTGCTGGATGCAGGCAGAAAGCAGGTACTGCACAGGATAGACTTACGGATCCTGGTATTCCTGTTATACTATTTACTGTGATTTTTCAAACATAACATGAGCTTCTCATGAAAATATTAATCAAAATGTATCTCAGAGAAAATCCCAGGGTTGGATTTTGGTCACTATTCAAGATGGACCAAGCTGTTTGGAACAGAGGCCAGTATTTAAACTGATTTTGGGCATTTACCTTCTAATACTAATGACAGGAGGCTTAGAGTGGCAGAAAATTTACACCCAAGATAAATGCCTAAGCACTGGCTTTGTGTTGTGTGGCTGTTTCAGGGATAGTACTGTTTGTGTGCATCTAGTTCTTGGCCAGGAGGCTCAACTGATGATCCTGGGACCAGCAGCTGGTCCTGCCCTGCAGACCACATAGCTTTCAGCCTTGAGAGCAGAGCTATAACCTGCTATCAGTGCTGAGAGTGCCAGTTAGTACTCACCCGGAGATGGCTACTTCCTTAGTAAGAATAGGCAAGATAGCCCTTTTCCCATTTCCTTCCCAAGCTACTTCAGATCAGATGCTTGGAAGGTTTTCTGTTCTTTTCAATCTCTTCCCAGTTCACAAAAGGTGATAACAGAGGAATGACAGGTTGCCCAGAGAAGCTGTGGCTGCCCCATCCCTGGCAGTGTTCAAGGCCAGGTTGGACACAGGGGCTTGGAGCAATCAAGGTGTCCCCGCCCATGGCAGAGGGTTGGAACTGGATGAGCTTTCAGGTCTTTTCAACCCAAACCAGTCTGGGATTGATTCTATGGCTTTTAACTCCCAGAGCTAGTGCTTGCCCATTGTGTTGTCCCTTCTCCTGTGTTCCTGCTCCTCCTGCAGCACAGTCCTACAACACATTCGGCCTGCCTTGGCTGCCGTCTGTTCTTTCCTTCACTTTGCTCACTGCTGCAGCAGTAGATGAGGTCCAGTTTGGGTTGCTGCAGGTAGCCAGCCCCTCTCCAGCAAGACCTGTGCCAGTTTATGTATTATTTAATGTCTGCAGGCTAAGTGGTGCACACTATTCTTGCAGCAGATATCTTTATTTAAGTTCTGCTGTGAACTGGTGAAGACACTGGCATTACAATTCCACTGAATCCGAAGGGCTGCCAAAACTGTGTCACACAGTGCCTCTCTCTGTACTCTATATTCATATTAATTTGCACTGAGACTAATTGGCTATGACGATGATCCTCACAAAGCACTGAGGACTCTTCTCTCGATTCTAAAAATGCTGCTGTATAAAGTTCATCATTACTAAGGCAAATGTGTTCTGAGGGCCAGTTCCTCCCCGTTCTGCAACAGTTCCTCTGGGGGGATGAGTGACTATCACAAATCTGGCCATTTTCCTGTCAAGGCAGCATTCTTTGATAGATTTTCTTTTCTTTCTTTTTTCCCTCCTTACACGCTCTGTGGTAGGTGTTTTACACGTACAGAGGAGCTGCCTCACAGAACTTGCTTTCAAAATACATTACCAAGGCAATAGATTCTAATGAGAATGTAAGTCAGAGCATTTCTGCTACTGGTATTAGAGGGAAGCAGAGCTCCCCATTTTGGCTAATGTTAAAATAGTTTAATATCTGCTGTAAGAAATTCAGATATTACTATGATGAGAAATACAAGAACCTGTATGAACCATAAGCACTTAAACTGCGAGTCTACTCTCCGACGTTGTGCCTGATTCAAGAAGGTTTACTTAGGAAATACAGTAACAGTGAGCATATTGCTTTGAAACAGACTATAAAAAGAAAAGCAAGTTTTCCTTCTTTCTAGTAAACTGACTCTGAAAGCAACTACTGCAAAATGTACAGTTATCCTTGAGGTACTTGGCTGTAGGAACAGCCTGCATTTCACTGTGACAGTGAAGAGTCAGAAGGGAACAGATGCCTGACCTCACCTGAGAAGTCATGAAGGTGATGGCAAGAGAAATGAATTTATAAAGCTCAACGTAATTAGGTTGCATATTCATCATTAGTTTCACACGTGGCAAAGCAGGATGCCACCAGAATGCTTAAGTACCTAAATACATATCACACAATCAAATGAAAACATTTTCCATCACAGTTGCTATGCTATCTCTTTTGGGGAGGGCTTGAATTGAGGGTGAGGTAAAAGACCTTCCTAGGCCTGCATAAAACCAAACCCATCCTTCCTTATGTAATGGAAACAAGTGGTGCTGCTTGCCCCTGGTTTAGCTGCAGATTGCAAAGCACTTGATCAGAATAATTATTAGTGTTGGTTAGTCTCAGAGCACTTGGTAGAGAAGAATTAGATATTTTTCTTGTTTTGTGAAGAAGAGTCCAAGTCGCAGAAAGGTTACAACAACTACAAACACAACCAGGATATTTACAGAGCTGGCTTCTGCTTATTGCACTTACAGAAATGACTGTATAAATTAAAAATTGGGGTGGGGTGTGTGTACTTTTTGGAGCTGTTTTCAAAATCTAACCATAGTACGCAGGTATTTCAATAGGGACCAGTGGCCAGTTTTGTGTACTGAATATGTGGAAATACAGTTGGTCAGGTTGCCAAGAAGCTGTCCCAGATAATTCCAAAGCTGGTTAAACCAGAACTTCTGAAAATCAGATTATCACTGTTCCAAGGTAGACCGAAGAGATCTGGCACAAACTCCAGAGTTACCAGTGTGCTGAATAGCCAGTTCAGTATCCCGTGAACTGCTGAAGTTTATATATGTGGGGTTTGGCTGTTAAGACGAATTCCACCTTTGAGGAAGTGTGTGAAGATGAAGGACAAGCACAACAAAAATCAACCCATGGGGCTTTCTGTGCTTATACCATGGCTAAGTTTGTCTCTTTACATCTTTGTACGTCTATGGCATGACGGATGATTGCTAACGTGATTCCAAAGGCTGCTGGAAAATGACTGTCTTTTGAAAACTTAATGGGAAACCTGTTGGGAATTTCTTGGAAAGTCAGTGAGGAGACAAAAGTGAACAGATCTACTGATGGGAAACCTTAGATAGTGCTCTTGTTAATACCCATCTTTCGTGATTTTTATGTGTAATGCTTCAGTGTTCCTGTGTTCTTACATTGTTGTATTCAGTGCTCACTTTTACAGATTTGATCCACAACCCTGAAATCATTGTCTAAGAGCTTTAAGTCAGTCCTCTCTTGTTTTTGTTCACTCCAGCTAATGCTTGGCACTTCAGTGAGGCATCTTAATATCACTTCTGTAAATATGCTCTATCGTCAGAAGGGATACACATCATCCAGTGGAAATACAGATTTTTAGCAATGCCTCAGCTGTTCTCTGCAGATAAAGAGTCTGGAGTAACACATGTCTGATGCTTGTGCCTTGAGTCCTTCAGACTCACTCAGCATGGGGCTGGAGTCTTATCCAGACTCAAGTTCTCTCGACCATATTGATCAGTTTGCAAGGGCTCAAGGTCAAGACTGTTTGATGTATGTGGTACTATACCAATAATTTGTACTCCTCATAATTCTGGTAATGAAAATAGAGTAATTAAAATACCTAAACCAAAACGAAGTTCTCGAGACACAAATGAATAACCAACTGCAATGCTGGTTGCATAAAAACCACTGACAGAAATAACAGGCAAATGTACGATGAAGCTGAGCAGTGAGCTGCTCACTTATTATAGAACCATTAGTCATTTCATCACACCTCCAACCTTTCTTTTTTGTTCTTTTAATTTCTTCTGCATAGACTTATTTTTAGAGGAACTTGCTGCACTTGGATTCATGCACAGCAACGCAGCCGAAAATATTAGCCTTTGAATTAACTCTACATCAAAACAACTAAAATTATACTGCATGGCATATCCCCAGCATTGCTTCTACCCACCCTCTGCTTTTTATGTATGAGAAATGTATGCAGTCAATGTGCAGTGGCTTGACTGAGCTAATTCTAGTTAATGGTGTTGAAAAAGACTTTGTAGCTCTCATTTACACCAGGCTTTCAAGTTTTAGAATAATTCCTCTGATGAACTGCTGAAGACGTGAGGAGGATCAGAAGTGGTTGAGTTCTCTGGGAAGAACCTTCAGTCAAAGACTGGTGGGATCTCTTTCGGTGGTGGCTCCAGCAGGCAGGCAGGTAGACTTGGCAGAGCTTTGCGTACCAGCATCCGTCGGGTTTCAGAGACATACGAGTCTTCTTTGCTTATGTAGTTCTTTGGAAACTGTCTTGAGTTCCTTGAAGTTGAGATACGTTATTAGATGTGATGTGAAATCAGTTATTAGTCATACAAATGATGGTTAAATTCTCACCTATGAAACTTAATGAACACAAGCAATAGGATGAGATTTGCAGCATAAGCAGCTGAAATTGATACAGCTTTTCATACTGATTTAGATTACTGTAGTGTTGAGTATCCAACTGATGTGACTTCAGACTCCTGAATACTGTGCAAAGATGAAAGGACAGTGTCATTTTTCTATGAGCTAATTTGTATGCTGAAAACTCTTTATGCTCCCAACCTGGTAACAGCAAAACAAAGTACTTAACCTCAAACATTTCTGAGAGAATATCTTGAGAGGAGATGCCATTTGTGCTGGGAGCATTCTTCTATATCCTCTCACTGTTGCACTTACATAGAAAACTGTAACAAATCTTTCATCCAGTGTTTTTCTGGCAACATAAACCATGTACTTTGAGGCAGTCAAGTGCACCTTGTAGCAACAGCAGGATTGTCTGTTGTTGAAAAGCATCCAGAGAGTCCCCAAGTGGGGATTATTGGCTATCTATCACCTTTGACATCACCTGATTCCTGTACTCTGTAGTATGTCTCTGCTTGTATGTAATAATAGGCTAAAACTCTTTTCCTGCTTAGATAGCAGCTCTCTTTTAGAAGTTGTCCAAGTAAATTTATGGCCTCATCTGAGAAAATTCTCTTTGTTGCCTCCTCACATGCACCTTCCTCCTTCCTCTCGCCAGTTCTATTCAGAATTACTTCTCTATCGTACTCCATCACGCCAAATTAGAGTTGTTCCCCTATGATTGGTTTTGCAGGTTCAGTTACACCCCACTATCCATCATTTCTTTGTCTTCCAGTTTAATCATTGAGCATTTAACACCTTGCTTGGTTACCTGTCATTATCCTGGTTTTCCACCCTTCACCTGTGATTGATGTGATTGACCTTGATATGCTGCATGCATTTGAGGTAGAAGATGACAGCAGGGCAAGTGGCAGTGAGAACATTTACATGTTGGGCACTCAGATGTGTCTGAGAGCAGTTGGGCACTCCAAGGTTTGATCTTATGAAGGGATCTGCTGATCACAGTCTCAGGTCTGTAAGCAGTCATCTCTTGATTTTCCTGTTGAGAAGTATCCAGGTCTCCAGCTGCCCACAAGGCAGCTCTGAAAAGTCACCATCTCCTTTACCTGTCCTGTTTCTCTGGGATGTTCAGTTGGCAGTTGACAAACTTGCTTCTGGCATTCCCTTCTCATGTCATATGAACCATCCCCATGTATTTAAATTGAGTGTTTTATGTCCCTGTGTGCATCCACTCTCAGGTAATTAATTCCTGCAGAAAGAATTACTTAGGTATCCATCTAAGTGCTAATTGTGGCTCTTCTCAAGAGCGCATCCTTGACAGCGTGCAGTGTACTCCTGTCCCAGTTTCTACCTGTGGATTATTCCAAGTGGCTACTCACCAAGAGTTTAGCATGTAGTCTTAACACTGAGCACACTGAGATGATGAGGATGGATTGTCCAATAGTGAAGGCCTTTCCTTTGGCAGCATGGTTTACTGCTTCCACCAGTGTCTGGTGCAGGACTCGTGTCCTTCTGCCCTTGTGTTTCCCCCTTACAGCGCGAGGAGTGGATTCTCCATGTGTCTCTGTTTGCATGTCTGTGGTGGTTTTCTTATGGAGTTGCTCTGGGATTATGGGATGGTCGTCACTGTATGTGGCCACTCAAGAGAACTCAATTTACATCCTTTGTTTATCTACTTATCTTTGTTTTCCAGCTACATAATAACGTTGGCATTATTATTGGGAGACACCCAAACAGGGAGATGCTCTGAAGGGGCTGGGAGTTGTTGATTTTTTAATTTCCTGCTTAGATGCTTGATGCTGTAACATCCTGTATGACCATGGAATGCTCTGCAAGACTGGTCCCAGTTTGTGATATTAAAGTTGGTCATTCTCATAGAAGCCGAAGACTAATTTTAAAAGGTTTTGGGTGTTGAGAAAAGCAACGTGGGTATTTGCCTTACTGCTGCTGTGATCTCCCTGTGCTGCTGCAGGCCCTGAATTGAGGTTCTTTGAGTTACAGCTGAAGCCAAACACAGGCAAGTGATAAAAACCTGAGACTTCGAGTAAAGCCAGTTTGCTAATGTTCAGTATCAAAATAAGTCAGGGCCAATTTGCTGCAGCCGGTAGCTGAATCTCACATACAGAACTTACTTAGTGAATTACAAGACTGTTGGTTAGTGGAGCATGACCATACTTTTCACACTGATCAGTTCTCCAGTGACAAGTCCTGCTACCTGCTATCAGAAGTAGCCAGGAAAGCCCCATTAATCACCAAGTGGTGTAACAGGCTGTGTATGCCCACTGCTAACTGGAGCAGGAGTCCTCTGTTGCGCTGCAAGCGTTACTTGTCAGTGGGAGATGCAGGCTGCAAATCAGGCCTCTGTCTTCTGGCCTGCGGGGAGAGGCAGCTTTGCTAAACCTTGTTAGTGGTGTCTCAGAGTCTCGTCTCTGGAGTTCAGTCATGGGTGGATTTTTCTTTCCTTCCATGTCCTGAATGTTTCCTGCGTGCTCATTATTCCGGTTGGGAAATAAGCGTGAGTCAGTGTTAAACACAGCACAGGATCTACAGCATCTTTACAAAGGCTGTGGGGTTTTTAACTTACAAATCTGTGGGCATGCAGCTGGCTCAGGGAAGACCTTAGAGCAGTCTTCCAATACTGCAGAGGGCCTGCAAGAAATCTGGAGAGGGGCTTTGGACAAAGGCCTGTAGGGACAGGACAAGGGGAATGGCTTTAACCTGCCAGAGGGGAGATTGAGATGAGCTCTGAGGCAGAAGCTCTTCCCTGTGAGGGTGCTGAGGCGCTGGCACAGGGTGGGCAGAGAAGCTGTGGCTGCCCCATCCCTGGCAGAGTTCAAGGCCAGGTTGGACACAAACTGTTTAACCCTGTCTACAGGCAAAGGGCACCTGTGAATACCTGTCCTCTGTGCTAATGAATAATGCGAAGAGTAGGAAGAGCCATCTATCTGTGCTCTTTCTCTGGCACAGCTGGGGCCTGAACCAGACACTTCCTGGGCTCCATTTCTGTCCTGTTTGCCAGCATTAGATTGGGAAGCAAGTTCCTTCTGGTATAAGCTAACAAAGAAGGATTACACAAAGTTGTCAATGAGAGAAAAGCACTTCTGAATTTCTCTCTTTCTGACATAAGGCATCTTGCACATATTACCTTTTATTTTCCTCTCTGCTCTGACTCCCAGAGGCAAAGCCTGGCTCTCCAAGGAAGCAGGGTATAGCTTTATTGACAGTTGTGACAGATGCAGTGTGTCCTGGAATCAAGGGTAAATGCAATCAGTAGTGACTTGAGGATGTGTGCTGTGTATCATCTTTTTTTTGATGTTGCATCATCAGGAAGTCCTGATGCACATATGCCTGGAATTCCAGAATCCCAGCTTTCATCTCTGTCTCTGCTGCTGGTCCACTGACCTTGAACAAGTAATTACATTCCTTCAGCTATCCCTTTCCTCACTTGTAAAGTGGGAATAATAATAATGATTTTCACCATGAAGTGCTGGAGACTTGCTAATGCAGCCAGTGTCTGACAGTGATGTGTTGTCTTTATGGAGCCTGCAAAAATCCCCCCCTCTCCAGCTCATCAAGGGCAGTGTGTGGGTTACTTTGCAGCAGGTAGAGCACAAGCTTAGTGGCAGCTGAACTTTAAGAAGAGACATTCCATTGCCCCACATGTCAGGTGGTGGCAGATGCAGGTGGGCAATTAGCTGGATGTGCCATGGATTGGGACATCAGACACATCAGAGGACACAACGTGATACAACTGTGGTGCAGAGGAAAAAGAGCACACAATTAGAAGTGGGTTCTCAAATTAAAGCACAGCATGTGATGTGAAATCCTGTTCATACTCTAGGAGAATATCATATGCCAGTGGGCTATAGCATGTGCTCCTTTCTTCCTCTTTTTTCCCCTCCTTCCTAAACCCTGCTGCTTGGTAACGGCAGTATTTTTGGGACTGATTCTTTTGCTAATTGCTAACCAGAAATAGCACCTAAGTTTGGCAGAGCTTTCAGGAGAAGAAGAATGAAGGCTTTTGGGGGGGGAGAAAATTCAGATATGCATAAAACTTGCATAAAAACCTGTTTTAATTCGTCTCTCTGAAAATTCATCACTCAGGCATATGCAGAGTGAATGTGATTATGACAAGTGGGAGAAGGTCCAAAAAAGCTGGACTGCTTTAAAGAGGTTAAAGTTCCAGCTGTCCAGCCCTAAAACCAAACTGTACTTGGTGCCAGAGCCCCTGCAGGAGCTTACGGCCATGCTACAGCTGATGTGTCTCATACCTATGTCACTTGTGAGCTCACAAGGCCGAGTTGCTCTCCTGCTGGGGAACATGACGCTGTTACGTTGAGTGATAATGAAATTTGGGAGCAAAAGCGGATGGAAGTCTTGGAATCTCTCCCCTTCTTAAAGAGTGCTATGAACTTGTGATGAATTCAGCTGAAGGCTGCTTGGCCTGTGCAAGTGTGCTCGTGTTATCCAGCTAGAACGGGTGACTCAGAACACAGAACCCTGTGATTTCCATCATTCCGTACTGGAATCTGGGATGCTTCTAGCCTCCAAGTCTTGGCTTACTGCATGTCATGTTTTGTGATGAACGCTGGAGAGTGGCAGCCCCTTGATAAATTGGTGGCCTGCATCTGTTTCTTTCTGTTTGTATGTGAAAAACAAAAGCAATAACTGTTTAGGGACCAAATTATAGATGTTTTTCTGGTACTGGTGAGCATTTACTCATGTGAGTGGCCTCATTGACTTCAGCACTTAAATGAGCCGCATCATTAAGCTGGTGATGCTCTTATCCCTCTCTGATGACATAGAGCAGCAGTACCCTTTTGCCAGGCCCTGAGGAGGCATAGCAGTGTGGGTGCTGAGCTACTGGGAGTGCTGAAGTTGGACAAAGCAGTACCTGTTGTTTGAAAGATAATAGAAATGTATGTGATTAAATATACGGGCTGTGAGGTTTTTATCTGAGCCCATCACTCAGTAGGGAATGCTATAATTACTTCGTACTGTAGGGTGATATAATATATATCCATTTATATTTTTTCTGACTCAAGTATTTTTATTGCAACTGCAGAAAAAGAATCCAGATAATGTATGTAAAGGGAAAGCTGAAAATCATCGAATCTTAGAATGGTTTGGGTTGGAAGGGAGCTTAAAGCTCATCCAGTTCCAATCCCCTGCCACGGGCAGGGAGACCTTCCACTAGAGCAGGTTGCCCCAAGCCCCTGTGTCCAACCTGGCCTTGAACACTGCCAGGGATGGGGCAGCCACAGCTGCTCTGGGCACCCTGTGCCAGCGCCTCAGCACCCTCACAGGGAAGAACATCTGCCTAAGAGCTCATCTCAGTCCCCCCTCTGGCAGGTTAAAGCCATTCCCCTTGTCCTGTCCCTCCAGGCCCTTGTCCAAAGCCCCTCTAAAGCTTTCTTGTAGCCCTCCGCCCCCGGTATGGGAAGTGAAATGAACCAGCTTTGAGCTGTAGCATCTGAAGATGCACATTTAAAGTAAAGGAAGTAGTAAGGAGGAAAAATAATAAATGGAGTTATTGTTGTATAAGGTAATGTCTGAGAACAAATCAAAAGACCACAGAACTTTCTGCTCCAAGGGTCTCCCAGTTCAGATCAGCTCAGGTGGCACAACTGATTTCTGCAAACTCATGTTACATTTCTTTTTCTTCAAGTACAGTTTTTCTTCTGGCTGGATTACTGTGAGGGAACTGGGATTATACTGAGTAGGTCTCTTAGTTTTACTTCCCTCTTGGCAGCCGTTACAATGCTGCTAATCCACCTCAAGAGATGCAGTATTATTTCAGGCTGCTTTGAGTGTTACGTTTTCTCGTTCATCTGTTGCTGTTATTAGTTTGGGCACTTGAAGTCTCCAACCAGAGAATGAGGACTCCTGAAGTAGATCCTGTACACAAGTGGAGTCCCTGTTTGGGAAGATCGGGAATTGCAGCCAGCAGGAAATGCTTTTTGTTTTCTTTCTCTAAGAATAATTATGATAAAACCAGGAGATTTTTCAGATGTCTAAACGCTTGTTTCCCACCCTGCATTTACATTCCTAATCCTCAAATGTATTTCTGATGCAGAGCAAAGGTAATTGTTCTTTATTTTTTATGAGCTCCTTTCGCTACCACCAAATCCTGAAAGATCTTGATGAAAATTCTGTGGGATTATTTTTGTGGGGTTTTTAGTTGGTTGCTTGGAGGGGTGTATTTTTTAAGCTAAAGCTGGTTGGAGCAAACAAAGAGCCAAGTTTCAGTTGTGATAGGAGATGGTAATTGAGTAGGAGAAATGTGTTTTCTTGGTTCCAGCCTCATGTGGCCTGTTTTCCCAAAGCCTGTGTCACACTGAGAGGTTCAGAGCTCCCAGGGAGCAGAGATATGGCCCATTCAGTCCTGTTGTAGGACTCTACATTGGTCCCTCACTAGAAGATCTGATGGGGATGCCGTGGTGAGGTGCATTTGGAACACCTGGTCTATGTAGAGGCAACATACCTGGAGTGTTTTCTGCCTTATGGCCATGTCCCATATCCTGTGATCATAAAGGAAACCTAAATGCAAGTTCAAATGAGAGCCCCTGTGTGCCCTCAAAAGGTTCCTTGCATGGAGTTTTAGGAGACTAAATGAACACAATGTTTGTGATAGTTATGAGCTATGGCAATAGAGCATAACCAAGTGGCACTAAGTTTACGGCCAGAAAAAATCCAGAAATCTTGGTGAGATGGTATCTACAGAGCTGGTTTTTGAAACACAAGAGCCTAGAGATGGGAGAGAGGGAGGTCATCAGGCCCTCTCTTCAGAAGGCCAACAGCTTAATTCTTAACCACCCAGACAAATGCTGCATGGTTAATTCTACAACTGGTAATTGTAAGACTGTCTTCTACACATATTTTCTGTGCTGAACTGACTGATACTAGTTTGATTTAAAAGATTATACTGTAGATTAGCCTTTGAAACTGTGGCTTTTCAACAGATCAAGGTTCCCTGCAGTCATCTGGTTTATAATGTTCTCATTATATGCTCATTGTCCAGCAAATGAGTTATTTGCAAATATGTGTGTAACTGGAATGAAAAATCTTTGAGCTCAATTCTTTCTTATAGAAAAGCCCTTTTCTATTACTGTGGTTTGTAAAAGGGCCATCATGTGGATAGAGCATTAATATACTTGTCCATCTTTTAATAATTTGTATAAACCTGACCCTTAAGTCTAATTTCTCTGTAAAGATAGAATATAATTGAAAGCCCTGTTTTATTCATATACAATAAATCAGTTCCTCCCAAAAGGCTGCTGCCTCTCCGAGTCATGTTAGTACCCTGATAATCTTCATTCAGCGTGGTTGCACTGATGTGCAGACTCCTTTTGTCGAGTGCATACAGCAGAGCAAAGGACTTTTTGTTGGGTCAATGCAGGGACTCAATGCAGGGGACTTCAGTGACTAAGACTTCCCTTAAAAATGTATTTGAAACCCAATTGCTCAACGTGGTGAATGTGCTAAAATATTCAGATCCCTTGCCTGGTGGAATTTCTAAAAGTACCTGAGTATCCCAACTGTATATTGCAGAATGGTTCATACATGTCAGAACAGATCATGGAATCATAGAATGGTTTGGGTTGGAACGGACCTTAAAGCTCATCCAGTTCCAGCCCCCTGCCAACGGGCAGGGACCCCTTCCACTAGAGCAGGTTGCTCCAAGCCCCTGTGTCCAACCTGGCCTTGAACACTGCCAGGGATGGGGCAGCCACAGCTTCTCTGGGCACCCTGTGCCAGCGCCTCAGCACCCTCACAGGGAAGAACTTCTTCCTTATCTCCAACCTGAACTTCCCCTGTTTCAGTTTAAACTGTATGGAAGGATGTGGTACATGGAGCAAATGAAGGATAAACAGAGCCCACTGCATTTGGATCTCCTTCCCTGAAGCTTTGGCTGCAATGGGGCAAGAGCTGTCCGCATAGATCTTTAGTTAAAACTCCAGAGCGCTCAGTGTTAATGTCTACTGGCAAGCAGGGGGTAAATGTTGTATGTTACGTTCAGCTGCTGCTGAGGTCTGTGCATGAGGGATGCAATTGTTTATGGTAAATTTGCCCCTTTTAATGAGGACACACTCTTAATGAGAAAGTGTTTTGGAGGGTTTGTTAGTCATTTGCTATTCTGGTCACAGCTCAGACTTGAGCTGCAATGGCTGGCTTGGCATAAAAGCACACTATTGTGCCTCAGCATTAGCACGTCTTGGGATACTTTGTGACACAGGGCAGATAGGTGTATTGGCTGGGAAGAGAAAAAGAAAACTAATTTCACTGTGCTGTGGGTATTTCTGCACAGTAAATTACCATAGGACTGGGATGCAGGTAGTCCTACATCTTTCACCTAGGTAGTTCTGGATTGCACTTTTAAGAGGGGATTGGCCTGTTCTGGACTTGGATGAGCTTGCTGGGGTCTGTGGGTATTTACCGACCTCAGAGCAAATGGGGAAAATCTTTATGTAGTAGCCATCTGCACACTGGTTTTAGTGTAGTCAGCATGAAGGGCAATAGTAGTGAATGCAAAGTGACAGGTTTGGAGTGTGAACTAGTAATCTGAATATCTACCCCCAGAATGAATGTGTTTCCATATTTTGCAGTTGCGTTGTGGGGATAAGTGCAGTGAAGGCTGTGACGTGCTCAGTTGCCATGGTAATGGAAGCTATTCCATGGGAGATTGAAAACATGGAAGAAATCGGCTGTTGCTGAGGGAAAACAGTCTTTGTACAGCAAATTCCTGGCTTCTTGTTTGGAGAGGCACAGTTGTATTGTTCATTTGTTATTACTGTTATGGTGGCACTCCAAGGGAGCATCTGATCATAAGCCTGATGGGGTAGAAGTTGTACAGAGATAGACGGGGTGGCCCTGCCCCAAAAAGCTCATCATGGACCTACATTGTGTATCCCTGCACAAATACCTACCTGTTTCCATCTCATTACTGAACCCATCCAATACAAGAATCAACAGGTACCTTTACACAGGAGCAAGCTAAGGATAAAGCAGTGGCTACCTCAGACAAACTTGGAAACAGATTATGGAGGAATTTTGTCAGTGCTGTTCTAGGCAGGTCCCACAAGGGAGAGGGAGGAAGTGTCACCGTCAAGGGAGCCCAGTGTTCTCAGTGTCCCCATGTTCTGAGGCAGGTAGTGCAGTGAAGGATGACAGCCTTAACAGACAGATTTTTACCCAAATAGAGAGTGATAGACTTGGAAAGAGAAGAATGGTTCAACTCCTCTCATCCAATTCATTAACGTACTGTTCAGACAATTTAAGGTGCCCCACTGAGTAATGAGCTCAATGCCCCCCCAAGTTGCCCTGGTGAGGGAGATGCAACAGATCTTACCATAGGTGTCACTAAAGGACATAAATTCCTGTGGACTAATCTATGTAATCTGTACGTATCTTTATAGATAGCAGCTTGCTGCAATGGCCTGTAGCATCACTGGGGCTTTCTAGGTTTTGAAAGTCATGTCTTCATTCATTTGGAAGCTGTCAGGGCAGGGGAAGCATTCCACAAAAACTTGCCCTTTGCTTCACTAGACGTTATTACAGACAAAACCCAATGCCCTCTAGATTCTTGTCTGTGGATGTAATGTGGTGTTAAAAATCACCAACTCCCACTGAAAAGGAAAGTACCACAGAGTGTTTTCAGAAAGCCTGAGCATTTTATATACATCCTGCAGCATTCATCACTTTCATAAGAACTTCATAATTTTCATGGCCCTTTGTTAATTTGCCTCTTTTAAAGTGAAGATTCCAGTTTTGGTGTTCCTTTGAAAGATACCTTGATAGTTAATAATGAAAATACTTTTTATTCTTGAAAGTGTTTTAATGAAAGAACCTATGATTTAGTGCTTTGCTAAAAGCAATACTGTATTCACTGAGGTTGCAACAGAATAGCAACCTCCACAGCCATGAAATGGGTTTCTATTAAGATATCTGCATTGTATAGATGGGTGAAATGAGAAGGCTCAGGTAGCAAAGAGCTGATTGGAGATGGAAAATTAGAAGCTATTTTCTGGCTCACAGTTTGTGATTGTATCACTCGAGCTGATGTCGTCCCATATGGGCCAGCTGAAAGATTACCATGTGAATGGGGCGTGCCCGTGTTCATGCGTATGTAAGGAACAATGTTTTCTCTACCTCGAGTATAAAGGTGTTTCTATGGAGACCCATGTTCCTCTTGGCTTCCTTTTTGCATGTCTCATAGAAGTAGAAATAGTCCCGCAAGAGAAAAAAATGGCACCGATTGAGAGGTGATAATATCTTATCTTGCTGGAGGACATGGATGGTTCTGCCTGAAAACCACTGAATTGGCAACCTGAGAGTAAAATAGATGAAGGATTCATTGGAAATGATTCTTAACAACAGAATGATCTTTGAATGTTTAATGAACAGGTTATATGTTGTTTCTATTGGTTGGAGATGTTTTATATGTCATAGAATCATAGAATCCCAGCCTAGTTTGGGTTGGAAGGGACTTCAAAGCTCCTTCAGCTCCAACCCCTACCACAGGCGGGGACACCTTCCACTAGAGCAGGTTGCTCCAAGCCCCTGTGTCCAACCTGGCCTTGAACACTGCCAGGGATGGGGCAGCCACAGCTTCTCTGGGCACCCTGTGCCAGCGCCTCAGCACCCTCACAGGGAACAGCTTGTACCTAAGAGCTCATCTGTATCTACCATGGTTTAATCCCATGTGATGGTATGTGACAGAAAAATCTAACACATGTATGTGGCCTTGTGTGTAAATCACTTTCCTATTCTTTCTCTCTCTTTCTGGTATTGTTGCAGTCATGATACTGGGATTGACAGAAGCTTCCCCAAAAGTCTGTTTTACATGTGGTATGTGCTGCTGACCACAGGAACATAGGGTTGGAAGGAGCAGTGGTGTTTTACAACCCCATCCTCCCTAATCCTAAATGAGCATAGAGCAGAATGATTTACAGGACCATCTGCTCCTTCCCTAGAGCCTGAACCGCAGGTATAGGTCTTATTAAACCAGTTTATTGTTCTAATAAGATTCCAAGTTTAATAAATGCAGTAACATCAGCAATGTCACTGTGGTATAATATGATTATGAGCTCAGGTTGCGGTGTCAGCCTCGGAAGGAGCAGCTGTTTGGGACAAGGAGAACAGAAGTTATCCTGACCTCACTCATCCAAGTCACTTGAGTGGACGTTCTAACTTACAACCTGTGCTCTGTGCCTACCATATCTTGTTATATCTCTGTTAGATGTGAACACCTGGAGCTGCCAGTGCTTTGGAATCACTGTCCTCTGCCAAATAATTTAACACAACAGCGCACATTGTAAATAAGGTGGGTCATGCAGGAAACTAATTGCATTTCCAGGGGTTTTACAAAGTGCTGTAGAGGTGACGGGAATCACAGAGTAATTGCCATGGTGATCTCTCTCCTCTATGTTAGGTCATTGAGGGAAATCTTAAATTTACTTTTCATTGCAGTCAAATATTGGAATCTCTCTGGCATCCCCCAGCCATCTGGTGTGCTATAAATCCAGCCAACAACGTGGTTCTCCATCATGAAACTCTAATTATTATTCAAACCTCTCTGATGAAGCCTAAACAAATAGCTTCAAGCAGTACAAATCTCAAGGGAAGGTTAAGTACAGTATCAATGCCAGGTCCAATCCTTGGAAAGAGAACCAGAACAAAGATCTTTTACCCAGCAATCATTTGATCTTCCTTGAGTGCTGATTGATTTGATGGTCATCATTAAAATGATGACACATTCATAGCACCTTACCCTCTCATCAGTCATTTTAATTTGCACTGTCATGTATTTCAAGTACGTTCTCAAGGTGACTCTATGGAATGTTTTTCTTCTTCTCTTCCCAAGTTGGAACTATGGATGGGAGGACTGAAATCAGCAAGTGCTAAACAGATTGGGATTTCTTTTTTCTTTCTTAAGCTGTGGTAGAGAAATGCATCAGTGTGAAAATGAAATGCCTTAAGTTTGCAGTTTCTGCTGGCAAGAAAGCTTTTTGGGGAGTGAAGGTTCTTTGTGAGGTATTAGTGACATATAATCAGCTTCTCCAAGGAGATATGAATATAATAATACTCACAGGATCCTTCTTCCAGGGAATTCAAAGTGCTTTTCACACAGAAAGTTTTGTGACGTTTTATGAAATACGGGGACTTCTTTGGGGAATCTTGGGCTTGTGTCAGCTCAGGGAAGTTTCCTCTAAAAACTGGTCAAGGTGGTGCTAAACTGTAGGCATGTACTGAAGGCCAGTAGAAGTCAATGGGCTTTTTGCTGATGTGACTGAGTGATGACACTCAAATAAACAGTCCTTTCATGGACAGTGTTTTAGTGGTGCAGGTTGAATGAGATCTAGGGACTAACAGAAAGCAGCAGTTCTCTGAAGCCATGCTTCTGGTTGTGGTTACAGGCAGGGCTGCAACACGTGAGGGGTCAGTAGACAGATAGTGCTAAAAACATAGCAAGTAGGGCTTTCATAACTTGTAGCATGTGGCCTCCTCAGGCAACTCATGTTAGCTCCTGACTGGAATATTGTAGCTCAGGGAGACTGGAAAGTCATTTTCATTATTTTCTGACTGATGTTTCTGTGCTAGATAGATCCGTTTCTAGCACAGCTGATACAGTTGTGGGAAGTTGCAGCCAGACAGAATTGGTATGAAAGGGAAATATCTCCATAACTTCTAAAATCATAGTGTTTGAGAACCTTATAGGTGATAGGAAAATAGTAATACCTCTTATAGAGAAAGTAACCTGATATGCTGTGAGGATATGTGTCTGGGTGGACTTAAGAATTGAACACAACAGAGACCTACACTAAGGCTGGAGAAACTTGGTTTCTGTCTTCAGCTCATCAACACGATGAGTGAGCCTGATCCGCTTATTGCAATGGCTCCATCTCCCCATTTGTAAATGGTGATAATGTTAGAGGGTTCCTTTGTGCAGCACTTGGAGATGGACAGACTGACTGAAATGCAAAAATGTCATTATTGCTGCTTACTTTCTGAGTTACAAGCTAGTGCTTCCATCCCTGACTGCTCCCTTCTTCCTGGAAAGACTACGGAAGGAAGTTCTAATTCTAACAGAACTCCTGATATAAATATCATAAGGTCTTTAGGATTTAGTTCTGCTTACTAAGAGCAAGATAAATACAAATTAGATTAGTAAGTTTTGACATTGAAAAGGAAACCTTTTCTTTACTTTCTTGGTATGTGTTACATACTCATTATGCTGGAATTATTTTGGGGCTGTTGAGCCTGGAGAATAGAAGCTGCGTGGAGACCTCAGAGCAGCTTCCAGTGTCTAAAGGGGGCTACAAGGATGCTGGAGAGGGACCTTCGTCAGGGACTGGAGTGACAGGACAAGGGGTGATGGGTTTAAACTGGAACAGGGGAAGTTCAGGTTAGATCTAAGGCAGAAGCTCTTCCCTGTGAGGGTGCTGAGGCGCTGGCACAGGGTGCCCAGAGAAGCTGTGGCTGCCCCATCCCTGGCAGTGTTCAAGGCCAGGTTGGACACAGGGGCTTGGAGCAACCTGCTCTAGTGGAAGGTGTCCCTGCCCGTGGCAGGGGGCTGGAACTGGATGAGATTTAAGGTCCCTTCCAACCCAAACCAGGCTGGGATTCTGTGATTCTATGAAAGGCAATTTATTCTTGAAAGCCAAACAGTATATCTGACCTAGCATAAAGCCTGTAATACTGGTATGGTTACAGCATCAGTTTTTTTGTAATCGAATTACACTCACAAGACTGAATTCCTACCTAATAATTGCTTTGCATCATGTGGCCACCATAGTTTCCATCTGCTTGTAGAAGGCCTAGAGCTAGATTTGCTGTATCATTGAACTGCGGCCTCAGTGTCAGCCCTTTTTCCTTCTCTACCAAACCACAGATAGTCTCTTACAGACTTATTTCTGCTGCCTGAGAGAAAACAAACATGATTTTTATCTGGGAGGAAGGGAGGAAGAAGATGTTTGAGACACAGAAGTTTCAGAATGATAAAAACAATCCAAAAATAGAATTACTGAGATTAGAACTTCGGTTTTGCAGCCATTATGAACTTCTTACAGACTGCCTCTCTTTTGTTCATTCAGATTGACAGTGACTACAGCCTCCTAAAAGATCATTCACAAAGAGTCAGATCAGCACTTGTCATAACATAAGCATAGATTTAAAATCGAGTTCATTAGTCCAACCTTATAAATGTAGTTTTAATTCACTTGCTATTTGTCTGGCAGGAGCATGCAGTGATATTCAACAGATCTTGGGAACCTGTTGTTGTTTATGTTGGTCAAACAAAATATGTATGTTTCAAGGACTTGAAAATAAAAGAGAAACCCAAGCACTAGGGAAATGTAATGGGTTGTATAAGAAAAGTGGGAGCTTTGTACCCAGCTCTGCTGCTGATCTGTCTTATGTGCCTGCGAAAAGCCCTCCCAAATGTGTTCATCTGATTCATTTTAGATTACAAACTCTCTGGAGAAAAAACATTCTCCTTTACCAGAAATTTGCACAGTAGCTGTCATAATCCATGGCCTTTTTCTTCTCAGATATTAGTGTTATTTATAAATAATAAATAAAAATGCTATTTTCTACAGTTTGCATTTGTTTAGATGAATGCTCCTTTTCCTCCTTGTATTACAAGAACAAGTAAATAGTAATATCTGATTTATATGGCTTCCTGTGATGATACATCTGACAGCTCTCTCCAGCAGTTGTAGGCAGAGCCTTGGTTTCCACACACTGTAAATGAATAATGCCATTCTTTATTAATTACTCCTTAAAATGCAGATGATTTTCAAGATGCCTCATTGGCTTCTGATGTTATATTCCTTTGCTGGTTTTTTCCATTGCAGTTTTAACAGTGGTGATCATTCTTGGGGGTATCTGACAGCCTTGTGAAGCAGGGAAGCAGTGAAGAGGTGTGCTAATGGAGCTTTGAAACCAGCACAAAAGTGTTGTGAAAGAAAGGGTGTTGACTGATACAAGTGGATTTTTAGGTTTTGACTTGGTCCCTGGCTACTTGTGTGCCCTTGAATAAATAACCTGGTGTGTTCATGTCTCGGGAGCTGCATCTTGAGAAGAAGTGTAAATAGAAGTCAGAAAGGGAGTGACAGTTTAATTACTGCCAGTAAAATGCAGGTACTATTGCAGAGAAAGGTGCTGAAGAAACACGAAGTACTCAGTATGTTCCATCAGTCAAAGTGAGAGGTTGGAAGTAGTTCTGCAGTGTCCTCCAAGGTGGCTGAGGTGAGACAGTGACTGAGGCCTGTCATGACTGGTGTGATTCATCAGTAGGTGACTTCTACAGTGGCACAAGCGTGTGGTTTGTGTGGTCTCTAGCCTAAGCTGAACTCAGTAACCTGTGGAAGCTTTCAGGGACTATCCAAATGGTTCACAAAGCAGTACAAGAAGACTCAGTTTTGAGCATCTTCCTTCCCTCTGATCCCACAGCACACTCCAATTTTTAGCCCAGATCCCCATGAGGTCACTGCCAAAAAACAACCGTTAGGAGCAAAGTATGTAATAGGGGACTTAAAGTGTGTTTTTGCAGTCACCAGAGAAGTGCTGTTCCGAGAAGTAGTAATCTATTAAATCAAATTATTTCTGGAAAACCCCCTGTACTGAAGTAGTGTCAGGACCACAAAACATTTTTCCTCCTTGAGCTGTACCCTGTATTTCTCTTTTTTTCCTAATTTTCACTCTCTAAATGGTCTAGAACATTAATGCATTCAGTGGCTAAGTAATATCTGGAAAACAAGCAAAGCAAGACAATAATTACCATGCTGAAAAGGCAGTAGGAAACCTGAGTGGTGTACAACAAGCAAAGTGTTCAACGCTGGATTTAGGTGATTTGAAAATTAGGTAAGACATTGGTTCTACATCTGATGTGTTCTGGTATCATTGGTGGTATAAAGGCACCTCTGTCCTTGGATGGTAGTTTGGGGTTGGAACAGGAGTTTATATTGTGTGCATGTTTTCTGGCAGAGAAACAGCTATGAGAATAATCTCAGTCTTAAAATTTGCTCTTCTTTTCTAATGTTGTCAGAAGGCATGGTATGGATATGGAATTTACAACTTAAGTTTTCCCTTGATGATTTACAAACTCCATACAAGTCATTTTGCCACTGAGAGTAGCTTACAGGAGCCTGGGGACACACTGAAGAAAATCTGAAGTGAGGGAACAAGAATTAAATCACGTTCTGCCATCACTTATGAACTGCTGGCAACATGGACATTGGTGTGTCTGAGTTTACTACTCACTCATAACCAGTAGATGGAGCTTTTAGTAATAGAGTTTCTAGGTGTTCCTCAATTATGAAGACTTCTTGAGGCACATTTTAAGTAGACAAAAGCATATTAGGGATCTACATCTATAGAGAAGAGGATATTATTTGTATGATGGCATCTTTATTTGTTTATGCTGAGTACATGTTCTTTTGTGAAGAAACTCAGGTCCTTCCATGCAGATGTGCAGGTAGAAATATTCGGGTGTGTTTATGGCTAACAGGTAGCAAATACACACAGGGAGTTTGTCAGAGCTGAGCTTTTCCATGAGCTGCTAAGCCAGAGATGGTCACAGTGGTCAGGTTTTCAGAAAGCATGTAGATACTTCAACAGTTTCCCTTGTAAATAAGGGATTCAACTACTTGTAGAAAACCCAAACATGGTGAGTACCTTTTATCATTCCTTATAGATAACAGGAACTGATTACTTTTAAAAGTGCACCTGTAGTTTTGTATTTGTAAGTCTTTGCTCTGAAGTAGTACATGAAAAGAAAGTTTCCACTAAGCTGAATTTTTTACCAGTGTAATTTTGTCAGTATCATTAGGTCAGTAAACCTGATCCCCACACACCATGATAAACCATTGCTTCTGTGTAGATGAAGTAAGTTTTTAGACCCATTGGATGATCTGGTGTGGAAGATAGAATAATTCCAGTAGTTCAGTTTCAGTACAGCATCTGATCTCCAGACATGTCTAGCAGTGACTGTATTCTGCTTTGCTATGCTTTTTATGACTGTAGGACTTAATACATTGCTACCTCACAGCGAAATGTTCTCATGATGACCCCGTTGTCTTCTATATAAGGAAATGCCAAAGACAATACATGCTTCAGTGGAAAGGGTTTTAAGACCATCAAGGCCATGCAGATGTCCTGTTTTTACTAATTCCACTGAGTATTTTCTCTAGCCTAAGTCTAACACATCCATGTGTTTTCTGGCTTCTGCACAGTGGGGAGTGTTGTAGATTCTGCAGGCTTTCTGTTTAAAACAAACCAAAACCACCCATATAACAAAACCAGCTTTAAACTCCGTGACCTTGAAATGTAAGTTCTGACCTCCTTTTCTCCTGGTTTGATCTATTCTCCTTCCTGTTGACACTGTGAAGATATTTCCCTATTGCTCTGCTTATAGAATTGCTCCTTGGTTGAATGAACAGTGAATTCTGCTGTTTGGAATGCTTTATAGATAGGAATTTTGTGATCCAGTGCATATCATTTTTCTGGGTTAAAATGTATCAGCTTGTTTTCTCATAAGCAGGTTGACAAATGTGGCTCCTGTGACTAGCTAAATGCAAAAGGAACTACCATTTCTTCTGTGCATCGTTTTGGAGAGGGCTAATTGATTACAAGTAAATGATAATGATGTACCTCTTGATTTTATGCTATCCTTTTTTAGGCTGTAGTACAGATCATTCAGTTCAAGTCAGGGAAGAAGTTCCCAATGAGAACTTGTGTGTCTTGTTTCCATTTCAGCCAAAGCCATTGACAGTTTTGGCACTGATTCAGGTTGGTATTTGGCTCCTGTGGCTTGGATCTGTGCTATAGAGATCAAAGAGGTGTTGCCTTCACAACCAACTCCAAGAACTAGTAGTTCATTGTAAAGAGTAATGAGCAGATCTGTGATTTACTGGTTCCTTTTTATGAATACAAAAGTCCATATATGTTCCTGTTTAGGGAACTGAAAGTGTCAGGGGAGAATAGTGTAAAATAGATGCAAGTTTGTGGGGTCTTGAAAAGGAGAAGGCAGCAGGATGGAAAGACCTGAGTGTTAAAGAGCCAAACAGAAGAAAGGGAAGATAATTTTTAGTCATTATGCACCAGATTTTCCAAAGAGAAAAGTATCTTCTGGATAAAGACTACTGAAGGCAAATGGGACTTGACTATTTTGAATCATGTTATTCCACTTTGGATTTTCAAAAGAGTTTCATATGTGGGATGTTGATTAGAGCCTATCAGAAATGAAAGGAGGTGGGAAAAAGGAAATTATTTTCCTCTGCTGAAAGTTGTGATGAAAATGAAAAACATTATCTTTCAGATTTGATTTGCTTAAATTTAGGAAACACAGGAAGGAACAGGAATTATGATGTACAAGCAATATAAAAAGCAGCAGACATTAGGAAAAGTAGAGAAATTCAATCAGATGGAGGAGACTTCGCCCTGCCCCTGATGATCAGGTAACAACATGGTGCAACTGTTTGACCTTGGAGCACTGTAGCCACAAAGCAACACTTGCGGCACAAGGATGTTTTCCAGCAGTGCTCTTCATTTAGAAAAATCCTGCAATATGTTAACATCTGGAATTTCTAGGCCTAGGATCATTGTTTCACATCCTGTGTTTCCAATCTCTGTTGTACTCTTTCTTCAGGAGTCAGGATGAACAATGTGAGAGCCAAGCATTAAACCAGCATTAACATAGTCTTTAATTTCTGCGTCATCTCAGAGCCTGTCTGCCAGCAGCTGATGACAAGGGATGGGTGGCTCTGGGCTGTGGTATAGAACTTCCACAGGCTGCACAATTTATGGATCTGCAGAGATTTATAGTGCCATTGGCTCAAATCCTCTCTCTGAGGAACATTTTCCAGAGCTAGGTAATTACCTGAGTTCTGAAAGCAGTGTGCCATCATCAAATACATTGTGATGTTCTCCTTCTCCTTATTCTTTTTACTGTAACAATCTCTAGTTTGAAAGCCAGCTTCTCTTTCCTGAGCCTAGAATAGCTTCCCTGCAGTGTTTGTCTTGGGTCGTGAAAGGATTCCAAATGCCAGCAAAGAGCATTGCTAACAAGAATTTACCTGTATGATATAATAAGCAGAACCCTGCTGCAGCAGTATGATTGTGTAATTACTGCTGTCATATGTAACAAAACATGGGCATGGCCATCAAGTGTTCATTCCTAACTGGAATTGCTTGAGCTATGTAAGCAGCTCCAAGGGCAGCCGAATCAATGGGCTTGGGGCTTGCAGTCTAGTCTGGTGTGCTTGGCAGGCAGAAAAAGCCAATTGTTGCCAATTGATTTGGTGGACTTCTTTCATTTTTGCAGCATGTTCACATCGCCGAGTGGAGTCGGAGGTTTCTCAGGTTAGTCTTTGTACATGCTTCTATACCCAAGGACATGCTCAGGACTCTGACATACCCCATTTTGCTACATAGAAAAATGACCACATGTGGTAAAGCAGAGCAAGACTTGGCACAGATTGAATTCAAAGCCATAAAAGCATATAGTCTGCAAGCTAAAAAAGCAGGTCTGGTTATTAAAAGCATCTATTAGCAAACTGGCAAAGAAGGTGTATAATGTACTCAATGTCAATATGTCTGCTGCTGTATATGCTGTTCCTGGACTATCCAAGAAAGCGGATGGAGGTAATTTTTCCATAGTCTTTTCCATCCTTTTATGCTTCTGAAGTGAGCATTTAGGCAGATTAGGAAGATCTTGAGATTGTTTTATTGAAGTTCCCCCTATGTATGTTCATGGAGAAATTTCACCACGTGAAAAAGCTCAAAATTGAATTTTCCAAAAGGACTTACTTGCAAAGGACCCAGATTCACCAGTTTTTATGCTTGTAACCTGAAAATGAATTCAATGGGAAACGAGCAGTCTCTGCTGAATCTGGCCCAGAGGAGCCAGAGACTTGCCAGGAGTTCCCTGGATTCATAGCTATTAGAAGATAAGAATGTCATCCTTGTATGTGCAAGAATTCCCCAAATAGGGGAATCTCTGCCATCCATTTATAGTCTTTCTGAGCCACCGAGGTCACCTTGGACATACTAGTCTGGCCCTTTGGTCTCTGCTCCTGTCCTACTGCCACTGCAAGCTAATAGAAATCCGACTTTGTCCTTTTTGCCCTCTGTTTAGCATCATGCCTCAAGTACGAGAGTCATTGAGCATAATGTTCATCCAGTAAATCCAAGTGAAAAGGATACTATTCATTTGCAGTTCTATTAGTGGAAGCTACGGTTAAAAATTCAAATCTAGGGAGCAAGATAATTGCAGGAGCTGATTGCCAACCATCCTCCTGTGTTGACTCACAGGGCAAAACGAGCGAGAGTGAGAAAGAGAAGCTAAAATTATAGTACAACTCTCTGAGGAATATTAATGTAATAGTTTTAACGTGATCCTGCTCACATTTTATCAAGTAATGGGAATAAAAAGGATAGCTCTGGCAATTTTCACAACATTACATTTCCCTTGGAATAATTGTGGATCGACACTCACTTTGCAAGCTAATGCAAACTGACTTGACTGTACACCTCTGTATCAGAACTGGCTAACGGAGTGCTGGAGATGTGGTCTCAATGTGCTGTAATGCTTTGTTTTTCTGAGCACTTGGGAGACACAGGGAACGCAGAAACATTTCTGAATGTTTTTATCATTTTTGTTATTTAGGTGAATATTGTACCTTTGGGCTGAGAAGGTGCATTCTGGAATTCTAATCTTGTTTGCTACATTATTTATGTGCAATCCTCTAGCGATCCTGTACGGCGAAGGATCTTTCTTTGTGGGAACAGGCTGTTCTGAAATCTCTGGGATTGCTTTGGGACGCTCATTAGCTATGTAAAGTAGGTGCATTTTGGGTTAATGCAAATGTGAAATTTCATTATAGCCCCAGTCAAGAGTCTGGGCCTCAGTGTGCCTGGCATCGCCCTTGCTTGGTAACAAACACACAGTCACTTCCCTAGAGAACTAGCTGTCTGCTCACGAGATGGATGGCTGCAAGCAGTTGAAACACATGAGGAGATAACAAGAGAACCAGTGGAGCTTGGCTAAAAAGCAGTATTAACAGTTCACTGCCTACATGGCCACTTGTTGAATGGTTTGTAGACACTGAACTGGAGATAACTCTTAGCTTACTGTTAGACACAATCTGCATGCCCTGTGCAGTGTTAATGTTCAGGGTGTGCTGTGGCAGGAGCAGACTGAAGATGGAGATGCTGTGAGCTTCAGCAGAGAAGTGACTGATTTAGGGACCTGAACCACTTTCTCAGCTGCGTTAGAGGTAGGTCACGTAGTAACTCTGTGAGCTCCTACGGGAGTCCTAGAGAAGTAGGAACCATCTGAAAGTCTGATCTGAGAACAAGCAGGTGAATAACAAAGACAATATTCCAGCTATGTCCAACTTGATGTATTACTCATAGTCTGTCTGTGCTTAGCCCGCCCTCTGGAGCCTCTCTAGTTCCTCTGCTGTGGTTTATTTCTTCAGCCAGAGGGCCTGCTTCTAGGTATAATGTTGTTGGCCAGGCACCTGGCACTTGAGCTAAAGCAGCAGTCAACAGCTAATAAGTTACTGTTTTCTCAGCTGCCTTACCTACAAACATACACTCTGTGTGGCTAAGACAGGCATTAACCCTTTCCTAGAGTGGGGCAAAATGGGCTTTTTTTATGCTGTCAGTACTAAGTCAGATTATACTTTTCTTGATTCCTGGTGCATTTCTAGGTCAGCTCATTTTTAGCTCTCCTGCTTTACTCCTTATCTTAAGCCCTACTGCTATTATTTACTACACAGCCAATGTGTTTTGTACACAAAACACACAAAGCAGAACTAAAAATTTCTATTAGGTTTACTTTTCTCTCCTATGCCAGGCAGCTTAATGAGGCCAGTCCAGGATAAAAAATATTAGCATCTGTTGTATGGAGCAGCACAGAAAGCTAATGCAAAGCATTCAGGTAGGTCTTATGTATTCTGTCAAAAGAAAGTGCCTCCTGGGTGTTCATTCCTGCAAATGAGATATAAAATAGTTTCACATTTCCCTGGGGTTGTTGGTGCTGTTCACTCCATCACACTGCAGTGGACAGAGATCCATTAAAAGTTTTAAAACTAATCATCTGCTGGGTTATGATAGCCTCACCCTGCTTGGCAAGGTGTTGTCAGCTTTCCATCACTTTCTCAACACTGCTGGTTTGCACTGCTTAGAAGTGGAAGGGGTATTTTGCAGCTATTAGCAATCTGACTCTTCCAGTCTTGGTTTCTACCTGCCACCTTCTGAGCATGTGTTCAGTTCAGATTTGTAACATGTACAGTACAGAGGAAAAAGGTCAAGAAAGGATATTTTCTTTTCCAACATGTATCTTCAGCAGATGTATATATAGATCTACAGAGATACCAAGCTAGTTTTCATCCAGCAGTGTGGTTGTGGTGCTGCCTGCTGAAAAGCTGATGTGGTAGTATCTTCTGTGTTGTGAACTATACACAGCTCACTAGACACACACCCCTCCACCCCTCCCAACCCCCCCAAAGGGATCTGAATTCCTTTGCAGGGTACTGAATGCCTTCCAATGCTAGCTGAAGTAAACAGAAGTGATATCTTGTAGGATCTATGTTACTGGGGTTTACTGTGTCTGTTGCTCACCCTTGTGCAAGATGCTGTATGACACAGAACAAGTCTGAATGGAGAGAAGTCAGATGATGACTGATGAAAGGATCATTAGATAGGCATGAAAAGTACAGTATTTTGAAGAGAATAAAGTTTTTGGGTATACCTTTTTGCTTAGCCACACGATCTAGAATTTATGGGGTTTTATATAGTAAGGCTTAAATTCTTATTTACTAGCATGACCCTCAGTGTAAACCTATGTTTTCTCATTCTCATTTTTGCTCTTATTTTGACTGACATTGAAAGCTGACTGATACTTTTAAACAGCCAATATTTTACCATGTAGGAGCCGGTAAATGCCCTTTGATACCGTTAAGGTGTGCAAGATACTCTTCATCTTACTTTCTCTGCACTTTATTTTCTCTAAGATATGCCCCATCCCTGGCAATGTTCAAGGCCAGGTTGGACACAGGGGCTTGGAGCAACCTGCTCTAGTGGAAGGTGTCCCTGCCCATGGCAGGGGGTTGGAACTGGATGAGCTTTGAGCTCCCTTCCAAGCCAAACCATTCCAGGACTCTATGATTGTTTCCTCTTCTTGTGAACCCAGCTTTAAGAGTCTGCACTAAAAGCTGCACAGAAGACATGTGACAATAGGGATCTCCCAGTGAGACTTTTTTAAAGAAAGGAGAGAGAGTCTCATTTAAACCAAAGTAAAGATGCCTCATGTATTTCAGATGTTGCTTTCCACATTAGCAGTCTTTGAAGGGAATGTGCTGAATCCAATCAGGACAGCAAAACATCTTTTAAGAAGTAGTTTGTTCAGCAGTTATTGGAAGGGATGTTTCTAGTTTGTAAGAAAATTACTGTTTTCTCAGTGTGTGCACGTGCATGTACAGGGAAAGGAGGGTAGGAAACCTTATTATCTTGATGCCCAGTAAAAGTAATCTTCCTAGTTGGGATCCAGTAACATAATCCAAGGTACTGTTCAGACAGGGTCATTGCAGAGAATGCAGTTCTTGGCTGTGTGGGAAAGACAGGCACATTCTAAACACACACATACTGTATATACGTGTATGTCTGTATGAAAAGTATTTGTATCCCAGGCATATAAAATTTCTTTGGAATGCAGTTTTAAAGCATCTGCTCCCAAATGTATTGCAGAGTCAAGATACTCTGAGAATTACAGAGGGTAACTATTATTGTAATAGCTAGCAGTAGTTCTTACCACAATATAGAAACATATAATCCTGGAGAAGGACTCTTCATCAGGGACTGGAGTGATAGGACAAGGGGTGATGGGTTCAAACTGAAACAGGGGAAGTTCAGGTTGGAGATAAGGCAGAAATTCTTGCCTGTGAGGATGCTGAGGTGCTGGCACAGAGTGCCCAGAGAAGTGATAAATGCCCCATCCCTGGCAGTGTTCAAGGCCAGGTTGGACAGAGCCTCGACAGCGCCTGGGGTGACAGGGTCTGGTGAAGGGTTCCCCTGCCTGTGGCAGGGGGTTGGAACTGGATGATCTTAAGGTCCTTTCCAACCCAGACAAGTTTATGATTGTATGGTTAATGCAGCATGCCCGGGCAGTCATTCAGTCTTGACTGGAATGCTTCAAAAGACAGAGATGCCTCCACTTCTCTTGGCAGGTTGTTCCTGTGGCTAACAACTTCCACTGTATAAATAACTGCATAAATCCTGACTTCTCGTTTGTATGAGTCTGGCATTTCACTGCTGGCTGCTGTTTCTTTTGATATCTTTCTACGCTCAATTTAAAAAAATCTCTTTGGTACTTTCTGTTTGCTTTCTCAAAAGGAATGTATACATGATAAGCTAGTCACTCTTCTTTTTTAACAGGATAAATAGATTGAGGTCTTAAGGTCTCTTGCTGAAGGACATTTTCTCAAGCCTACCAGGCATTTTTGCCTGTCTTGTCGTACTTTTCCAATTTTCCAAAACCCTTTGCAAATTGCAGTACAAAACTGCACATCACTGCCATGTAATTCCCCTCCATTTCTTACATGCTTTTCCTCCATATTCCAGGATCCTACTGATGCCTTGTGTGAGGGCCAAGCATTCAAGCACAGGGTAAAAGCCATGAATAAGGAAGAGGCTGTGTAACTTTATGTTTTACAGAGCAGTTTGCTCTCCAGGCAGTGAGAGGAGAGCTAGTTTACTGGAACACATGAGGCAAGCTGGGAGGATCTGAGACTGGAATTGCACGTGACTGGTTCTGGCCTATATTGCATGGGTCTCCAAACAGGTGTAAAGAGAGAGAGAGGGAACTTGAAAAGCACATTTCACATACAACCCTCTTGTCAGATAAACCCACTCATTGTTTCAGAGAATCATCAGAGAATCCCAGAATGGTTTGGGTTGGAACGGACCTTAAAGCTCATCCAGTTCCAACCCCTGCCACGGGCAGGGAGACCTTCCACTAGAGCAGGTTGCTCCAAGCCCCTGTGTCCAGCCTGGCCTTGAACACTGCCAGGGATGGGGCAGCCACAGCTTCTCTGGGCACCCTGTGCCAGCGCCTCAGCACCCTCACAGGGAAGAACTTGTGCCTAAGAGCTATCTCAATCTCCCCTCTGCCAGGTTAAAGCCATTCCCCTTGTCCTGTCCCTACAGGCCCTTGTCCAAAGCTCCTCTCCAGGTTTCTTGTAGGCCCCCTTTAGGTTTCGGAAGACTGCTCCCCTGACACTACTCCAGGCTAACTTTCTCCAGGCTTTCTGCTCATGCTGTTTCACATTGTCTCTGCTTTTTCAGAAAGCTGGTGTGTGTGCATTGCTGCTGAACTAGCCTAATGCTGCCCTTTCTTGATCAGCACTTTGACTGGCATTTGCAAGGGAAGGTCCCTCTGCAGGACCTTACAGGGTCTCAGGCACCTGTGTTACTTACGAAGCCAATTAGTCTCTAATCAGTTTTGCCTTTCAGCTTAGTGAAGACCCCAAATGAGCCCAAAGATCTGGATATTTGCAGCAGTGAGTCAAGAAGAACATTGATTTCAAATATGCTCTTAACATCCAAGAGTGTTAATTTTTGTAAGAGGATGAGTCAATACAATCATCTGATGTGCAGTAATATTAAGAAGGGAAAAGAAAAGAAAAAGGAATAGGCCAAATGTCTGAATGGGTAATGGACTTTCTGCTTGAGTGGTAATGATTTTAAACCAGCTCTGACCCAAGTGGATAGGATTTATTCTCAGCAGCAGCCAGCAAAAGGACTGGTTTTTAAAGAAGCTAAACAATAGTCATTCCAAACCCTAGCAGTTTTTTGTCAGCACTGTGCAAGTCTGGCTTTGGGCTCTAATCTAAACCTCTCCCATGAGGCCCGCAGACCTGACAAATCCTCTTAACCTTCCTTTTCCTCCTCTGTTCTGTTCCTTGCCCGCTCTGTGGTGAAATTCAGTCGTCCAACTGTAACTTTATAGATTTCATTTGTTTGGAATGGAGAATTACGCTGTGGTAAGAGTGATGGTCACTAAATAAGTTACTTAGCATGCAGAAATAGCCTCCAAAGGTTTGGCATAGAGTAAGGTATATGCTTAGACACCTTGCCAAATGAGGCAGAGACCAAGCACATGGTGGAAACAGGTACCTTTTTTGATTCTTTGTATTCATTCAGGCCAAAAGAAACATTTGGCAGGGCAAGTGGCTACTACACCCGAAACGCAAAACCCTGAGGGTCCTGTTGAGGTTCAGAAGATTTACTCATATTGTTTCCTGAATTAAAAAAGGACATGAATTTTACCTTTGATTGCTCTAAACTACAGGGTTTTGGCCTGAGAAATGAAAATGAAGGTTAGAATCAGTGGAGATGGACAGGGGTGATCTGCTTTCGTTAGGGACGGGCATCAAAGAAGATAATTTCTTTCTAGAAACCAAGATAGATCAGATTTTTCACAGGTTATCTCAGGGTTTTGGAACCTGGTTTTCAGTTCAAACTGCTTTTGTGTTGACGTGCAGGTGAAATGAGTGCTTGAAGCTGGTGGGGATGAGTTGGCACTTTGGGTGCTTTGCTTTTAAGATAGTGAATTTGCACCAAAGTCGGACAACCCAGAAAGTCAAAGAAGTGATAGTTTTGCAGAGGATTTCAATCACTATGGTAATTTGGTTCAAGGAATGCCAAATCCAGCCTGAAACTCCAAAAGCAGGTGTCCAGCAGTTGAGCATCTTCTTGTTTTGATGTGCTTCCAGCTCCGAGGACTGTGTAGCCAGGAAAAGAAACCTAATGAAGAATAGCACCTACCTCTATTTATAAAGACTGAGGATGAAGGGGGAAAAGGGGTTATGGAAGAGAAGTTTGCAGAAGTTACTTTGAAAATAACCAATTCAGCTGCAGGAAAAAATAAAGCATATGGCGAAAGGGGTGGAACCCCCCTACAAAGCAAGCTGCTTTATGCATTCACATGTAAGAAAGAGTCTTCAAGAGCTTAGGCTTAATCAAAGTCAATGGACAATTACAATGTTGGAACAAATGATGATAAAATACTGGATCTTGAAATTGGTCCAAGGGAAGACAGAGGAGCCTGATGTTTTCCATAATTGATTTCAAGGCTTAGATGGGGAATACTGTGTATTATAGAAACATCAATTGTTCTATTTTCTTAATAATTTAGACGGGCTGTTTCTTTGATAATGACATTCTCTGAAGCTGTGAAAATAACATTCTGGGTAAACACAGGGTAAAGGCAAATGTAAGTACCTGACATCAGAACCAGGTTGCACTTTCTGCACCAGTGTTAGGAGTAAATAAAAGAAAACGCAACATTTGGAGGCTGTTATTTGGTAATTTGTATGCAGACGGTCTCTCAATTACTTTATGACTGCCTGGGACTGCAGGAAACACACTTAGGGATTTCATGTTCCAACTGGATATTGCCAGTAATACTCTGTAACTGGTTTTGATAGATCTCAAGGTATTTTACAAAGGAAACCATCACTGTTATCCTCATTGAGCAAAGGGGAAATTGAGGTACAGAGGCATATATCGATTTGTTGACTGATTTTAGCCGTGTATTGCCTATGAATATAGAATGTCTTGGTCAAATAACTATACCGCTAATGATTTGTGGAGGTTGCTTTAATTTGTCTCTTAAAAGTAGGACAAGAATGATTGTTTTCCCCTGTGAAGTGATAAAGTCAGATGACAGCATCCTAAGAATGTGTAAGCAGGTGATATGAAGGATGTTGTTAACTGAAACCTTGGTGCCAGAAGTTGAGTATTTCAGATACAAAAGTAAACATATTTTAAAGCTGTCCTTACTAAAGACACAGGCTTAAGGCCTAGATCTTTATCCCCACCTTTGCTGTTATTCAGGAACAGCTGCATCCATGTCACCTTAGTGACACCACAGTCAAAACAATGTAATGGTTAACAGATATCCCCGAAGTTCAGAAGGATTATGAAATCAGGTGTCCCCTTTCTGGAAGAGCTGAGACCTTTAGAGCCAATTATGAAATCACAGATTTTCACCAAAGTTCAGAGTTTGAAGTTTGCGGTGTGTCAGTTGGGGCTTTTTTAAATTTGCTTTGATTTTTAAGTTAAATAGAAGAGATCTGAGAAAAGAAAGCTTCAGTTTTTACTGGCCAATGTAGCAGAGCACGAAACCCATCCATATTGCATACATCCATGGACAGCAGTCTAATTGCCCCAGATTTTCCAATAAAGTATTTCAGAAGTTAACAAACAAATCCTTTGTATATTATACTATGCAGCCCTGCTCAATATTGGGTTGCTTGTTGCCATAGCTGCAGCTCAGGAAAATGCATTTTTCTCCAAGATTTATAAACAGAGATTGCAATGTTTTAGCTCTATGTAGCAACACACAATATCCAGTGTCCCCAAGTTGCATATAAATTTAAACTCTAGGGAGTCATTCAGATCACATTTGAGCCTCGGTGTACATGTAGCACAAGAATAGCATCTCACTAGTTATCCATTAATGTATCTTGTACTGTCCACTCAGAAGATGCATTTCACCAAGGTAGAGTCTGGGAACAGAGGAAACAGTTTCATCATTTGAAACCTTAGGGATTGTACTGTTTTTCTGGGGAGGAGCCAGAACACACAAACCTGACTTTCTTTTTTCCCCCTGCTCAACAGCTCTGCAGTACTTGTGTTACCCTCAATTTTAGAAGTAGCAGACACACTAGTGAAGATCACTGTTAGGGAGGCTTGATTCAGTAATGCTGCTAAGATGCTTTGAGGTCCAGAGTGATGCAGTTTCAGAAGACAAAGCACATTGTTTCAATTTTTGGTATAAATAGAGTGTTTTCTGCTACTTCTCTGAAGTGTATGTGAATAAACATTTTCACTTGTTTGGCTTGTATGATAGTGTAAGAAGCACTAGTGACTCACCAAGGTCAGCCCCGTGTTCTCCCAAGAGGCTGAATCTTCAATCATCTCTGTCTGTCAGGAGTTAAGAGTAGCTCTGGTGTGTGGTACAAGGGCTGTAGCTGTAGGACACGTGAAGAACCACAGCTGCTCTGACAGTTCCACTCGGAAGTGCACCCACTCACGCCAACTTCTTTTGAAATGCTGACCATTCAGGCTGCAAATTCCAGAACTCTGCTGTTGTATTGGCTTCATTCCTATGAAGTAGATGGGTAGAATGCTGTTTAGTTAATGGAAGTGGACTTAAATGATTAAAATCTGTTGAAGATCTTTCTAAAGTGTTTAGTTCTGGAGTTACCTCAGGAGAGACAGGTACCCTGAAGGCACTGACCTCAGTAGAAGTGCAAACAAGTTGGGAGTGCATTGTTCTCACTTTTGCAAATGCAGGTTTCTTTCCTTTCTCAGACCTGGTTTTTATTACTGTTAACTTTTTGTTTCAACACAAAATTCTCTTAAAGACATGTTTCTTTTTAGAAGGAATTCAGCTTAGGCAAATCAGCTTTTTGCTTGTGTCGTGGTTTTTGAGTCTGAAACACTACCATGAGATAGGAACCGTTGTTTGCTGTAATAGACATCAGACCCCACTAATACATTTTAAGTGTTTTCTCCAGTTCTTTCCCCCCTTTTAAAAAGTTAATGAGCCACAAGGAAAAGGCTGATAATGAGATGTTTATTGTCAGGATCATAGGTTGTGCCTATAGTCTGCTGCTGTGTTGTTAACAGAGAAACATTTCTGTCCTGAAGTATCATAAAATGCTGGGTTTGAACAACACCTTTTGTATGGTCAGGGATGGACTTTTTTAACAGGCGGTACACTTAGACCTTTGTATGTATCTTCTTAACAGTTTGATTTATGTGGGCTTAAATGTGGTAAATTTTAAATCTTGTCTTTTGCTTTATTCTGGGGAAAGCTCAGAAAAAAATGGTGTGTATTTTTTCCAGGAGCTGGGGATTTTTCATTTAACTCTTCACTGGCTTCTGATTTCACTTGTTGAGGATTTGTTTCTGTCTATAATAAATATGTCATCAGATTAAGTGGATGAAACAGTTGCTTCTGGCATTAAGCTCCAGGAATCGGAGGTGTGGGGGAGAATAACCTCAGTGAAGCATAGAAGGACAAATTAAGAACCAGTATTAGCAAACATAATTCTTAATGTATGCACGGCAGCTCTTATTAAAATTCTGATGTGAATCTCAGGTCAGAATGCAATACCATGTTAATTATGTAAAGAAACAGCTTGCTTTCATCTGGCTACAGTTGCACAGGAAGGTTAGAATTGTTCACATTTCTCTGTGCCCAGCTCATGCTGATGTTCCTGCTTGCAGTGGGACCACTCATGTAAACTCCTGCACTTTGCAGCTGTCCACTTCTTACATGTCTGCATTTCATATCCTTGACATCAGATTTTTACCACCATTATCTGCCAGTCCCTGAGTTGATGGAAAAAGGAATTGACAAAAGCCATGAAAGTTCTAAAAGAAGGATTTTTCTTATGTAAGTATTGCAAGATACAAATAATAGAACATTTCAAGTTGGGAGGACTCCGTGACATGCCCTTGTGAGGCTTTTGGGCAGCTACTACTTTTGTCCAGAGAATGAAGGGGGTTTGAACATATCCTCAGTTTGATAGCAATTTTCCAAAAGCATATTTGAAGAAAATAATAGGGTGCCTTCCAATATATTAATGTAATGCCAGACCTTGTCATTTCTCCTCCTTTGCCTGTTAAGTGAAGGCTGTTTGTATTATCTGGTGGATACTATAATGGCTATGGAGAGGAAGGCTAAAGCAGCAATCTTTAATATCCATTCTAGTGTCTCAGTGTTAACTGTAAACCTGCACTAAGTATAAGAATTGTACAGAAAGGAGCTATTTCCATTAGTCCATCCTATTTTCAAGAACTAAGTGTTGCTGATTCATAAGCATAATCATATTGTTCTTTTTGTCTTTTGTATTTAAGGGAGAGAACAGAGAGCAGATCTGCTCTTAGGAAATGCCTGAAATAACCTCCATGCTGGCTTTGTGCTTCAAGGGTTGCCCAGGGCTTGCTCTAAATTAGTCTGCCTGTCCCCTGGAGACAAACCAGCACCTCTGGATACTCATGGAGCACAGCATGTGCTGGCTGCATACTGTCTGACCCACAGGATAAATATTTCTTCCCTACAGCATGAATCTCAGTTCTCTTTTATTTCAGAAGGAGCGAAGCTTGGTCTGGTTTGTATCGGTAGCAGATTGTCATGTTTTCTAAGTCAGTGTAGATCAGGTCACTCAGCACCAAGGGCCAGCAGGTGTGAATCTTGCATACGCTTTTCATTATGCTCTCTTTACTCTCAGTCTGCATATTATCTAGAGTTGTATTTACATTCTTGTAACTGATTAGAAAGAGTTTTGCAAGTTGTTGCCTGCTCTCCTCAGTGGTTATACCAGTGCAGGGATACAGATGACTCTAAGTGGTCGTAAGTAGAAAAGAGGGAAAAGAGAAAAGGAAAAGTGTTTCTTTTGCTAAAGGACTTACCTGATAGAGGAGGGGAAGTAGCACGCCAAGACCACATACTTCCTGACACAGAGCCTTCTGTATTCACCTTAGAATGAGCAGCTTTTCTTCTTCAAATTCCATGTGAAATGGAGGTTGGACTGGTCTGCTGGAAGAGCTCACACGGCTTGATCTGAGATAAGAGCTGTCAAGAGAGGTGATAAATGCTCTTTGTTAGGTTTCCTCTAGACGATGAAGACAATAACTGATCGTGTGTTTGATCATCTCTGAGTGTGTATGTGAGAGGGGCAGTGATGCTGAGGAACTGAGCATCAGCTCCTGGCTTTGCCACCTCTAACTGCCTTGTGTCCCTGGGTTAGTCAGTTCCTCCTCTGCATTTCACACTGAATCTGATGTAAAGCTTTTGATTTCTGTGCGTGTGTGTGCAGTGTCAGAGGTGATAATCACAACTAAATGGACCTCTTGTTAGCCAGATAGGATTGCAGTATGTTTAACTCTCTTAGGTGGCATTACGGGAGACAATAAAAAATAAATCATAAAGACACAGGGTCTTTGGGAAGTGACCAAGTGGTTTCCATCAGGTGTTTGTATTCTGGTGACAATCAGAGAATTGCAGCAAAGTGGTAGAAATTTTGCAGTGCAAATGACCATTATGGCTCCTACTAAATACATGCAGCAGCCTATTTGCATTTGGGAGGGAAAGCCAAAATCTCTGCCCTGGGTACAGACTGTAGCTACAGAACTCAGCTTGCCAATAGTCTCACTTAGGGAAGAAAGTCTCACTTAGCCTCTTCATATATGACAAAAATAAGGTGTCTTTTAGGAAGCACAAACCTAAAGTTAGAAAAGAGGTGGTGGAATGGAACCCCAAATGGAGGAAGCTTCTTGACTCCAGTAGCTGGATGAAAAGCCACTTGGGACTCTAAAGAATGTTTAAAAGAATAGTTAGAAAAAAGCAAATAAAACCCCCACTGTTTGACCCATCCCTGCTGCTGAGCCTGTAGAAGAGCTCTGTGAGTATCACAGTGAATAAATCCTAGTTTCCAATATACTGCTCCACGGATTTTCTGATTGATTGTACAGCCCAGTCTCCAAAGAAACCCAAAAGGCAAACCCAGAAAACCCAACCCACAAACTGTTTGGTATTTCTAAGATGAAGACATTCTGTGTTGAAAATGTCAGAATGGAATGCTTTTATCTTTCAAAAAAAAAAATGTGTCCATTCTTGCTGGTGAAACTTTTGAGTTCAACGTGGCTTCAAAACAGCGTCAGAGCTTTAAAACTTTGTCCCTCCCCCGTTCCTTTAGAAATCTTTATTAACTTTACAGTATTTGGAGCTATATCAGCACTTAGGAGTAGGACTCATTCCTTGCATTTGTCTGTCAGCGTTTCATACTTAGTGATTTTTGTATAACCACAGTAACAAAACCCTATTTGGTGACACAGGCAGCAGTGCGTGTACTGTTCATTCCTTCTGAGGACTTCAGATTGCTTTAGGTGACTACAGAAAATAACTATTTACTCAGTATGTTTGGAATATGACAGACAAAAGGTAGCATTGATATATTGTAACTAAAACTGAACTGTCACGATCTAGTAGTCAGCGTGATAGTAATTGAAAATTGTGCATCATGACAAAGGTAACATTAATAGAAAACCTGGCAGAAGTCTGTAAACATAATATCATCTTATAGATTGCTTTGTCAGCTGCATTCTGATTAAGGGATTCATGATTTAAGATGCTTAATAGATATCTATGATTAAGATTTTCAAGACAGTTCTAAAGAATAATCCCTATCTCATATTTAACTTTAGTGGGACTTGGCCAAGAAAATCCATTAAATTATCTGAAAAATATGTCTAGAAGAATATTCTATATAATTGTCTGTATAATTCAGGGCATTTTACAAGAGAGAAGATGGCTTCAAATCCATGCAGCCCTTTCTTTATGCTAGCTATGATGCTGTTCTGTCACGCATGTGTGCGTATACATCTCTCTGCCACTGTAAATCTCCAGCATTCACTTTTAAGATGAGATCTGTATGTTTCAGTGTGTATTGATATAAACAGAAACTGAACCTTAGCAAAAATACATCTTGTTATATATAAGACCTGGGTTTAATTCCATATATAAGCCCCAATACATTTTCTTATTTTTCCTGACTCTGCATTCTGCATCTTACTAATTATTCTCGTAGAGGTGGGGTAAACTTCTCTACTACTTCCCATGATGGCTACTATTTTACCTTTTATCCTTAACTGCTTGAGTTTAGTGGGACATCCTCATTTCCCCCCCTTTTCTGCATTAAGCTGCTAAAAGGTTTCACTTCAGCTTGTCTGAAATTAATGTTCCATTGAAAAGAAATTGTCCTCTTCTTGGGTTGATTAAGGTGAGAGATCCTGTAGTATATATAATTGCCACTGATCTTCAGCTGATTTGAGCAGGAATAACCAACATTTACTAGCTGCAGACATGGAAGTTTGCAAAGTAGATGGGAACTTCTAAAAGGGTCTACAGGAAACCTGGAGAGGGGCTTTGGACAAGGGCCTGTAGGGACAGGACAAGGGGAATGGCTTGAACCTGCCAGAGGGGGGATGAGACGAGCTCTGAGGCAGAAGCTCTTCCCTGTGAGGGTGCTGAGGC